>NC_047673.1:26784841-27084841 GCF_011762505.2 Arvicanthis niloticus | reverse complement strand
CTAACTGAAGAAATCTAGACAGCCCATGAGGTTGAATTGCTCAGGACTGCTAGAATACAGGTGCTCTGCCACCTCCTGGTTATCAGAGCATGGCCTAGTCTTACTGAGTGCCAAACGGGGAGACTGAGAGAGCCTCTGCTACCTAGATGCCGTGCAGGTAAACTGTAGATGCTGACACTGAAAGGTCCGGGACTCCCCAGAAAGGGGTCCACTTAAGTCACAGGATAGCACGCACCCAAAGGACACACGAGAGACCGTCTTGCTGTAAAGCACATGAGGTGGTTTATTAAATCAGAGCTCTGGGCCAGCCCATATCCCCATATCTCACATAGGGGATAGAGGGACTGACCTCGTGGCTCAGGGGCATAGCGCTTATATATGGGCGGGGTAGGGAAAAAGCGAACTTTCGCGCGGGTGCACAGGATTGGTTGTTTTACCTTTTTTGAACACTAGTAGGCCATACCATGGGGCAAGGTGTAGTTCTTCCCTTGGCCAGTCAGTTTCTGGGATGTTCTTAACAGGCCTTTGTCCTGTAACTCCCCCTCCTCTGTAACTAATTAGATGGACCCAAACCTGCTGGCAGGTGCTTTTCTGCCCAAGGTCTAAGGCTAAAAATTTACACATATTTCATAAGATGGCCTTTATAATTTTTCACTCTACAACACTAGTGCTCTCTCTCCCTCTACCGATCACCGTCCATGAACACCGGTGTGGTGAGCCCTCCGCTAAGAGATACAGACATGACCTTTCATCATCACCGTATCCTTGTGTAATAAATGTTTCAAGACAGACTAAAAATCGTGAGGAAAGATAGTGGTATTGTGGAGGAAGCTGAACAGGCAGGCATATAGAAGCTCGCATCCACCATAGCTGCTGGAGGACAACAGGCAGCTCTAGCGGAAGACCCGCAGAGACAGGGAGGTGGAAAAACTCTTTCTGGAATACTTGAGGGATGCCTTCCAACTCCGGGTGTGTGTGTGTTTGGGGGGGGTGGGAATCAGTGCAGAAGCGGCAGTGGGAAGAACATTTCTAAGAACGGGGGTGGGGGTGGGGGTGGGGGTGGGGGTGGGGGTGGGTGGGAGGGAGTTACACCAAAGGAGTCGAGGTTTCGCCTCTAGCTACGCCAATCAAATTGCCTTCCTTCAAACACAGCTCTTTCGGGGCAAAATATCCAGCATGTTTTGAAGCAGCCCCTGCAAGGCATGAAGCTCATTTCTATAGTACACGAGAGAGAAAAGATGAAGCAGCAGACATCCCAGGAGAAAATCCAACTGAGACAGCGGCTGTAGGACCAAGTTCCCATAGCAAAAGGCGTTCCCAGACAAACAACTGAATGAAGTAGTGAACTAGTAGGTGCTGGCTGGAGATAGAGGGGAGTGGGCGGGGCGGGAGGCTGAAGAGGAGTGCCCAGGCCTTGGGGTTGTCAGACAAGAAGGTTAGCTTGGACTTGTGTCTTCATGGCAATAGAGTGAGCCAGCAGCAGGGAGTGTGGGGGAGGGGGGAGGGAATAGAGGTATGGGGTGGGGGTTGGGGTGGAAATCACAACAGCTCACTCTAGAGCATCACAAGCTGTGGCTGAGAATGCTGAAAGAGCAGCTAAAGGAGAAAGTGGTTTCAAGAAACCTCAGTCATAGGAGACAATGACCGCGGTGGGCACTGCCTATGTGGAACTGTAATCATAGCAAAGAACGGGGTCATTCAGTTGACTGTGTTTATCCATGGAGGAATATCGCTGGGCTGTGTGGGCTTGCTCTGACACTGAGGGTTATGTTCCAGTGAATCACTTCTCCGTCTGTCTGGGTGCCAAAAATACAGCACCTCTTCCACCAGCAGAATCTATACTACTTTAAATTCTACTTTTAGACGTTTCAAAAATATTTGGGAAGCTTCTTCTTAAAGTCTTCTGCCGTTGATTTCTCTAGCAGCACTTGAAATTTTATGATAACAAGTTAATTAAAATACATACTTTAGTTTTAGGGCATTCGTTTTCTAGCCCATCCATGTTGGAGTCCAAACGGTGCCTTTTGTAGGCTCCATCTGTTTGTGCTCCATAACTGAACTAGGGATTTTGTTTTAAATTTGCATAGACTTTTATTGGGTGGAGTTGAAATTTTTGGGTTTGGACTGGTCATTTGTCAAACTGTAGACCTTGGTCTTATATCTTATACTGGGATTTGAATTTTGACTTGAGTTTTACTTGGAAGAAACCATGTTGATGCCATAGCAAGGACAACAGTTGCTAAGGTTTTTTAGGTGCTAGAAGACATTTGTAGGCGTGAGAGTCACAGGAAAGGCTAATGGTGGAACTGAAATGGCAAGCTGAGGAGCTGAAAGCAAAGCCCCTGTTCCCTGTCCCAAGGGGATGAAGGGGAGGAAGGCAGGACCAGGACTCATTTAGGACTAAACTCTGCCTTTTCGTGACCATTGATCAGGAAACAAGTGGTCTCCTGGTTCTAGAATGCAAACGTCTAATTGCAAACATTTTCTAATATGTACTTACTTATTTATATTTTCACATACCTGCTTACCAACAATGTGGTTTTCTTTCTTTCCATTTGTTTGTGATGGGAGCAAGGAGTGCACATGTGTATGCAGAGATGTGTAGGTCACAGGGCAGCTGGTAGGAGTCAGGCCTCTCCTTTACATCTTGTTTGATATGGGGAGGGCATCTGTGTAAGCTACAGGAGGCAGGTAGGCTGTCCGGGTGAGCCTCTGACATCACAGATGTTTATGCTACTGCACCTAGCTTTTGCATGGGTTCTGAGGATCTGAACTCAGCCCATCCCCACTGACCCCATACCTTGTCCCCAAACCCAGCACTGGGTGTTTCTTAAACCTTTTCTTGAGTCCTAACAGTCCACTAAATGTTGTTGAGTGCCCTTAAGGGATCACAAAATATGACTGTTTTAAAGAATTAAAAAATCGCTCCAGAAAAGTAGCTTTTGTAACAATAGAAACTTTGACTTCAGCTTGTGTTCACAGATCTCTGCTAAGTGCAGGCGCCCAGTGACTGCCTTGAATGAAGGAACAAGAGAGTGGTGAGGCCCCATCAGGACCTTGGGAGCAAGGAAAGTGAGAGCTAAGACTGTAACATACATCTCACATGTATCCTCATTTCCAGCCGTCTTGCTGTTGATGATGATAACATTGCTTCCTGTTGACTCAGACACATTTGTAGTCCAGGCACGTGTCAAGGTGTTCTCTATGGATTATTTCCGGTAACCACCATTCCATCCTTGCACAGCAGAAAAATCTTTGACTTCTTGTATTGACGGCTAATTGGGAATGCTCCATTCATGTTCACTGTTCTCATTACCCACTGGATACCCTCCAGCAAACCAAACGCATCCTCAGTGCACACATCCTAAGAAGTGATTTAGTTGCAAGTTAGCTCAGACGCTATATTTACATATTATAAATTCTCAAATTATCAAAATTCATTAACTCAGTTAAGCATGAATACGTTGCAAATATACCTTGGGCTAGGAAGAAATTGGTTGCATCTTTTATATATTTGTGAAACAGAACAGTCTGCCTTCCAAATTTGTTGTAACAAAAAAAAAATATCCTGACAATGATCCATATTTGAGACTGCAATATAACTTGCAAGAGAAGACAGGTAAAGCTTCCTCCCATCACATCACTCCTGATTCTGTGAACTCCTCCTGGAGACAGGCAAGTACTGACTGAGCATTCTCAGGAACGTCCAAGTACACAAAGTTCAGGGTACGGTATGTATGTGAGAGCAGTTGTCCATGGAAGACCAGAGGTAGTGGATGCCCCTGGAGCTGGAGTTATAGGATGCCATTAGCCATCCAAGATGAGTCCTCTGCTCTTAACCATTGAGCCATCTCTCAAGCTCTGAAGAACCCGGATTTTCTCTCTCTCATAGCATGGTTCTCTGGGACATTAGATAAAATGAATGTCAAGAGACCAAGGTGGTAGCCAGGATATGGAGACTGTAAGGTAGGGGCTGAGAACACTTCAAAACGTTTCCCACTTGGGACCAAAAGATGTTTTTAGTAGGCAGCTGGCAAAAACAAATATGATAAAATTGTTATTGGAGTTATGGCTCATTTACAGTGCACAATCTCAATATGGGTTCAGTCTCCAGTGAGGTCCCCCAAACACAACAAAACCCAAGAGTGTTTACTTATTTGTGTTTTGTCCATATTCTTGAAGAAGTGGAAGATAATAAAACTGTGTTTCTACAAAAGCTTCTCTAGTTATCTTATATGCAGAAGACTCAGTAGACATTTGTCCATCATAGCTTTGATCACTGAGACCCAAACAATGCCACTCGATAGACTCAAGGTTGCAAAGCAGCAACCCATAAGGAGACAGTGACATCAAGGACTCAACGAACCCTTAACAGGAGCTGTGTCGTTCCGTAAAGCCCTGGCTCTGACAATTGAGTAGGCTGTTTATTAGGAAGAAAAGTGTGGGCCTTCTCATCTCCTACTTTCCCCAGGGTCATAAAAAGTAAATTTAAAATTTAGAATTAGTTCATTTCTCATCTGTCCCCTTTGAAAATGGCTGTTTGACATCTGCATGCCCCTGCCAACAAAACATTCCTGGAATAAGCAATACACTCTGGCATGAGGATCTAAGGATGCAAGCTCATAGCCTGCAGGGTCAGAGGAGATGGCCACACCAATCACCATGAGGAACACACAGAAGCAAATACAATAGAGGCAGAAGGTGGAAGCAAGTCTGACCCATCCTGAGTTACGACCCCACTGGGTTTCAGAATTCCGAGAAGCCATACCTCTACCGTTAAGGAGCTGTGGGAGGGACTTTTGAAGCCTTTTTGAAGCCTGGTCTACCTTTCTAACAAATAGGAAGAAAAAGTAGTGAAATTAATTTATTGTCCTGTAACCGCTGTAACTTTCTTTTTGTTTGTTTGTTTTTCGAGACAGGGTTTCTCTGAATAGCCTTGGCTGTCCTGGAACTCCCTCTGTAGACCAAGCTAGCCTCGAACTCAGAAATCTGCCTGCCTCTGCCTCCCAAGTGCTGGGATTAAGTGTGTAACTTTTGAGGTACCCACTAGAGGTTAATCTGACCTGTGCAAAAGAAGAGAGGGCATGTCTGGTATGTACAACAAGATAATAGTTAACCTTTGCTGAGCTTTTAACTTTGGGGCCAAGGTAACACTAGACACACCCATGCATAGCTTAACACCTTGTGTAGGTAAATCTTGATTATCAACTTGACTGAACTAAGATAAATGCCTAGATTAGGGAAATAGATTTCTGGGTGTGTCTGTGAAGGTGTTTCTAAAGACAGGTACTTGGACCTAATTGGACCTAAAGAATGGACGAATCCTTTGCATTCACACATACAATGGAATGAATGGATTCATACAATGACAGCTTATTGGGAAGTGGTAACAGGAAGGAGCTGACTTCTAGTTGAAGGAAGTGGGGCCCTGGAGCAATGTCCTTGGAGGATAGATCTTTCTCTAGCCCCCTTCTGGAAACCTGTCTTTCTGGACTTCCTGGCTGCTATGAGTTAAATGGTTCTGTTCCACGTACTTCTGGTGCTAAGATATTCTGCCACATTGGGAGCCCCAGATCAGTTGTACCAGCCACAGTGACACAAGCCCCTTGAAACTGTGAGCCAACGTAAATATTTCCCCCATGTGAGCTGTTTCTGTCTTGAGGTTTGGTGGCTGCTACACAAAAATACTGACTACAATCTACCCCTTCCAGTCACCCTATGGGGAAGCTGCCAATGTCGCCACTGCCCACTGTGTAGATAGGAACACTGAACTTCTGCGAGTGATTTTCACATTAACGGTGGTATGGTCTTCTGCATCTACTCTCTTGACGCTCTCCTGCCTCAGACGTTATTGAGCATAATAAACACCCAACACTATTAAAACCACACCATCACAAGCCAGTTTATTTTAGCTGATAGGCTTCCCAGCCTGTGCATAGCACTGAAGTAATACCATGTAAAGGACAGTTTGTATTATAATCAGAAAGGTCATGCAATTTTCCAGTAATTTCAGTAATTTCTCATAAGGAACCTACTGTGGTCAAGCTACTAATAGCTGTGTTAAAATATCCAGAAAAAAAAAAAAGTTCAAGATGGCAGTGTGGTATACCTTTTTCCTTGGATGGTTAAGACGGTTTAACAAAAGTAGACTGAGCTGCACTTCAAGAAGTCGGAGAAGCTTGTTCTGGCATCTCCTTCTAGACCTCTTTGGCAGCTACTTCTGACAGTGTATCAGTTCAAATATTTAAACAGAAAGACACAGATGAGCACCGAGAAGAACAGCCCTGAACTCACACTTTTTCAAATTATATCTAAAATAACCAGAAAAGCAGCAGTTATTCTGGAAATGTTTGTGCTGGGAGCTCTCGGTTTCTTGGCAACAGCAAGGTACCCAACAGGGGTTGGAATCAGGAAGCTGTTGCCAGGGGAGGACCTTACAGTTTCTGTATACAGAGTTGGGAGGGATGGTGGGCACGGAGAGGTGTTTGTGGAAGGACCTTTGTAGTCAGAGGCCTGAAGGAGAGAGAATTCCTGGGAAGCTAAAAACCTGTGTTTGTTCTTTGTAACTGGAGGTCTGTGCTTGAGAAAGGGTGGAGCCAAAGGCAGAGACAACCTGGGGATTCATTCCTAGGGCAGCAGGAAGCCATTAAAGTGTTTTGGTAAATGTTAATTGTATCTATTTGCTGGGCTTAGTTTAAGGATTCATGTTTATAATGTGTATTTAAAACAAAACAAAACAAAAAAAAAAAAAAACAAAACAAACAACAACAAAAAATCCCCAAAAACCTGCTAAGGAAATGCCAAGGTGTTTGTATCTCCTCTCTCAGATGACAAATGCAAACACCATCCATAAAGGTTCAGCTAACTCCAGGATCTTTCAGCCCTGAAAGGCCTCCAGGCATTTCCTCCCAAGAAGTCTAAATCTTCCACTGAAAGGCTCCATGTCTTAAATAGCCCATCCTCACTTGCCTGTAAACAACTTCAGTGGAATCATACTGTCAAACACGCTTTCACCCATAAGTTCTGTAAAACAACAAAACCATCACGGGATTGTCAATTTTCTATAATGTCCCAGGCTACCCAGTAACAACAAGGAAGGGTATGCCTAGCATCTGCTAATGTCTGCCAGGCATACAAGCCGTGCAACCAGTATCCACATCCTTACCATACCAAGCACATTTGTAAGAAACAGCAGGTGAAATATGGAAAAACCCATTCTTGAAAGAAAAACAAAACCCAAAACAAGCAAACAAACAATTGAACCCCTGTAATATGCCAGTGTATTCAAAACTTTGCCAAAAAGAAAAGAACACCCCTCACAGACAGACACACACACACACACACACACACACACACACACACACACACACACACAAATGAGTTTATCTCATCTTTCCCTTTTCTTAGCCTTTCGGCTGGATGATTAAGATTGCCTCTTTCTAGAAGAGTTAAGAATGCCTATTCATCTAACAAATTTGACTTAGCTTCTGTTTTGATTTGAGCATTGTGGTAAGCACCCTAAAGAAAGGAATTAATAAGAGCCAGTGTCTGCCTCTGAATTGCTCACAGTGACATAGGAGGCGCAGACAGCAGTAACCAACCTGTCCAAACACACAAGGCATTACTGGAAACTATGAAATAGATGTTGTCTCCAGAACCAGGATCATAATTTAAAAATAAATAAATAAATAAACAAACAGGAATTCCCAGCTGCAAATCCTCATAAACAATCCCTTTCCCCCCAGGACAACAGTCAATCTTTGGTAAGAAAAACAGGAAGCTTCTATTCAGGCTCCTGGTGGAAGGATGCAGGCTGAATATTCATTAGGGTGGGGGTGGATGGGAGCAGGAGAGGGAACATGGCAGCCTGCCAGGGACGTTCGCTGCATCCCATCTCTCAAACTACCGAGATGCATTTTTTGTCTACAGACTCCTTGGAAGAGGGACAGTGAAACTGCCCTGTTGTGATATGAAATACGACCACGGTAAATAGGTTAGATAATAAACTATTCTTTATTTGCTAACAATTGCCAGCTCATCGGGTCTGTACATATATTAACACTGAGGCACATAAAAATGAAAGAAATGTTTGCTTTCTGCACCGTCGCCTAAGGGGAATAAAAGAGAATTCGGAGGCTGCATAAAACTATAATTAGGAAGCAATGCAGCCAGGAGAGCTAACAAAGAATCTGCTTTCCTTTTGTGTTGTTAACTGAGTTAGTTCTTCCAACTTTCTGCTGCCGACAATGGTAGCACTGGGCTTGGCTGAATGCTGGGTGGACAGGTAAGCCTGGGGGTAGATTGCCAGGGAGGGAATCATATATATACATATACAGTTGTGCCATAAACATGGACAATAGGCTGACTGTAGAAGAAGGATGGTCGTCATTTTCCCTTTATTTTTCTGAAAAGGAAAGGAAGACATGTTTATGAGCAATATAATTAACAGTTGGGTACCTTGCTGAATTAAGACATTATCATTGGATGAAGATTTTTTTTAAAGGGGTAGCTAAGAAACTCCAAAGGTGAGTGATATGTTATTTCTCCTCCGGTGAAATTACCCAATTAAGGTCATGTATCTACAATTAGAGAGAGAGAGAGAGAGAGAGAGAGAGAGCAAAGCTGCTGTCAGGTGGGTACACTGGCCCCAAGGACTGAGGCCAGAAAATTCACCATGGAAAGGGAAAGAGGGCAGAGAAGAAGGAGAGAAAGCCAGAAAGAGCTCAGGCAAAGAGAAAGAGTGAAGGAGAAAGAAGAGAGACCAAAATGTCGGGATTATATAGGGGAGAGCCTCTGAGGGAAGGGCAGCTCAGCTGCCAGGCTGAAAAGTTCAGGGTTGGGGGCAGGGTATTCCACGTAAAGACTGAGGGATGCTGGGAGAACCTGGAGGCCAGGTCTGCTTTGAAATGTAATGTTTTGGGAGGTATTAGAAAAAGCACTGGTCCTGTCTAAGCTCCTGCACTCTCGGTGGCACCAACTGGCCAGTGCCTCCAGCCAGGGACTGACTAAACATTGACATGGCTGTTGCCTCCTCCAGTCCGCTCCATGGGTTCTATGGCTCTAGGCATGGCTCAAGGGCCAACACCACCACCCCCATTCGGAAGGTATAACAATTCCCCGTGCCCGGTAGAAATAAGACTCTTAGTGTTTAAGATTAACCAAATAGATTTATATATCAACAAATACTCAATACACAAGACACCCACACAATTAGAATTGTTAACCCAATTACCTAACCTTTATATGAATAAGTGCTAGAGACATGAGGGAACATCTCCTGCCATCTTGCCTCTCCTCCGTTCTCCTCCTTTATTTTACAAATTAAGGTGAGCAGAAGGTTCACAAAGTCACCTGTAAACTGATTCACTCCTAGTCTGCAGCCCCTCCTGGGGAAGTGTAATTACCATCAAAATACAAGACCAGGGTTATCCACAACAATGTAAAATCTACACATTGGCCCCTTGTCCTGTAGTATGAAACCAAACAGTAAAACTAGGGAAGAAAAAAACCCGGACTTGACTATAAGAACTGAGAAATACTTGCTGGCAGTGTGGAAGTAGAAATTACATGCATTTGGCTGAATTTCATAAAGGAAATCAATGTTCCCATTAGCTAAGGTCACCCGAGTTCGTTTCCTAGTCCTTGACAATGTATAAGCTCCAACACCCCAATTCTTTCAGAGTGAGTCACAGCTGCCTCACCTTCCTTCCACCCCACCTCCAGCCAGCATCCTTCCAACTCCCAGACGTGCACACAACCCTTTGTGTTCCGGTTCTTCCTCCCACATCTTCCTGGGGGAATAGGATAGGGTGTGGCGGCACTGGTCTGATTCCCTTATGGTTCCACTCTGGGGTCACTCCCTCCTCTAGCTTTTAATGCGTGGACGGTTGGTGGATGCTGAGTCTAGTGAGGTGGAGAAAGTTCCATGAGGCGACGCCACTACATCTGGTATCACCTCCTCCCCCATCGACACTCAAGTGAAACTTCCTTCTCTCCCCACCCCCACAATATACAGGTGAAACCAGTGTCTCCCTTCTCCCTCCAAACTCATAAGTAAAACCTGGATATGAAGGAGGGGCAGAAAAGCCCTCAGCTGGAAGGAAAGAAGTGGTGTGGTATTTAAAAAGACGGAGAGGTGAGAAATGTTTTAGATAGTTTGGGTAGTGAGAAATAAAACTTGGAACCATGCACATGCTAGACCAGGACTCCATCACTGAGCTATACCTCTACCCAGGAATTTTGATTTGGTTGATTTGTTTGATGAACTCAAGGATGGAGGGTTAGTTTTTGCACTTTTGTAGAGGTCCCCTAACTCCTTTTCTGCATACCCTTCTGTCTTAGCCCTTCATATTCCCTTTCTGAAAAAGGAGTACCATCTCCAGAGAGGAAAGATGGACTGGTCACAGAGCTCCATAATAGAGCCTCATACACAACATGGAAGGGACTTTTCCAGAGTCTTTCCAGTACTCTGAATGAGAATAGCACCCTCCACCTACCCCCAATAGGCTCATGTATTTGAACGTTTAGTTATCAGGAGTGGCATTATTTGAGAAGAATTGGGAGGTATTTCTCTCTCTCTCTCTCTCTCTCTCTCTCTCTCTCTCTCTCTCTCTCTCTCTCTCTCCATGAACCAGGATGAAGCACTCAGCAGCATGTGTGCTTCTGTGCTCCCTGCCATGATGATAAGGGACTAAACCTCTGAAACTGTAAGCCAGCCCCCAGTTAAACACTTCCTTTTCTAAGAGTTGCCTTGGTCATGGTGTCGCTTCACAGCAACAGAGCAGTAACTGTGACAGTCTTCTTCTCAAAATGAGAAATCCCACTCTTCTAGGCCACCCACCACCCAACCCTTTCTCCACTGGAATGTGAGGGTGGCAGTGGGCAGGCACACTGAGGTAGGCGTCACACTGGCTTAGAATTCTGAGCTGCCTCTTCCTATGTGATGACCCAATTTGCCAATGCCAGTTTGTGATGCCTCCTGAATACATGCTCCCAGTAGAATCTTGGCACAAAGTATATTTTGTCATTATTTGGATGAGACCCAGAGCCACTAAGACAACTTACCTAAGCCTGAACCCTTCAGCAGAGCAAAGCCAGATCTCCAGTGGCATGTCTGTCCTTTGTACCTTGCATTTTATTTATGGAGTCTTGGAAGCTTAGTCTTTTGGCATTGTGGTCTAGACATTTACATAAGAGCTTGTGAACATAGTGTTTTTCAAAGCATACTTTGGCGTTTCATCTCATGAAAATAAAAGATATAGGTTACTGTCTGCACCATTCTCTGCCAGTAGGTTTTAAAAGTAATTTCAACATGGGCTGGATGGATAGAGAAAACTGGGTGGGGAGGGAAACAGGAAGGTTAAGTGTGGGGAGGACAGAGGGAGAGAGAACTGGAATAACTGGGGTTGAGGGCAACCCTGGGATGAGCCAGAAACCTTGGACATTGGAAACTCCCAGGAATCTATGAGAGTGACCCTAGCTAAGACTTGTAGCAATGGGGAATATGGAACCTGAAACAGGCAACTTCCGGAACCAGAAAAGACTTTCAATGAAGAGACTGGGACAGCAACCCAGCCACAAAACGTTCTACTCACAATTTGTCCTGGTTACAAGGTATGAAAGGGTAAAGATAAAGCAAAAATTGAGAAAATAGGAAAGCAATGACTGTCCCAGCTTGAGACCCATCCCATGAGAGAGAGTTCACTCATGACACCATTAATGATATTCTCCTATAATTGCAGAAAGCAGCCCAGCATACCTGTCATCTAAGAGGCTTTACTCAACAGCTAATAGAAACAGATGCAGAGACCCACAGACAAACATTAGGTGAAACTTGAGGAATCCTATGGAAGAGAGGGAGGAAGGATGAAAGGAGCCAGAGGGGTCAAGTACACCAAAGAAAACTGACAGAATCAACTAACCTGGGCCCATAGAAGCCCACAGAGACTGAATCACCAACCAAGAGCATGCATGGGACAGACCTAGGCCCTCGTCACATACATAACATTTGTGCATCTTGATCTTCATGTGAGACTCCTAACAGCAGGAGCAGGGGTTGTCTCTGACTCTGTTTACTGCTTTTGTATCCCTTTCCCTTAACTTGGTTGCCTTGTCTAGGCTCTGAACGAGATGTGCCTAGTCTTACTGCAATTTGACATGCCAAGGAGGGTCGATATACATGGGAGGCCTCCCCTTTTCTGAGGAGAAAGAGAGGAAGGGGCATGGGGGGAGGGGAGGAGAAAAGACCAGGAGGAGAGAAGTTTCCATAGAGATGTAAATAAATAAATAAATAAATAAATAAATAAATAAATAACTTTTAAAAAAATGGCAATTTCAATATTAGAGTGGAAGTCAGCATTGTATACCATTCAACAGCCTCTGCGTGGCTCCTCATATGTGGCCGTGCTGCCTCTGGAACCCAAAGGCTTCCAGACCATTGGCTATGAGCTTCACAGTGAATAGGCAACTTACCAAGTGCCAGAGTTAACATTTATTTGCTCTTCCACATAACTTCATAAAGAATTATTTTCCAATAAATTATTTAATCTTTTTGGGACCTGCTTTCTCTATCTACAAAATACCTGTGACTAAAAAGGAGATGTATTTGAGAGAATAGAATCCTCCAAGGATCTACAGACTTTCTGAGCTCCTGGGTGAAGATGGGTGTATAGTGGTCATCAAACTTCTGTAACAAAACAGCAAAATCTGGCTGATCTAAACCACAGAAATTTATTCTCTCACAATTCTGGAGGCCTGGGGTCTGGGGTCAAGGTCTTGACAGAGTCCTGCTTCCTCTGGAGGCATCATAGAAAGGCCTTAACCAGGCCCGCTACCCAGAGGCCTCTGGAAGTCATTTAGTTTAATTGAACATAAACCCAGTCTTTATATGGAGTTCTCCATGTGTACATGACTGCCTCTTCTTGTGTGTACATGTATATGTGCATGTTCATGTGTATGTGCACATATGTGCATGAGTATGTAAGCCGGGGTTGGCTTCAGATGTCTTCCTCAATCATACAATATTATTTTTATGAGTATATTTGATTGGGGCACTATCTAATTGCAAGGGACTCAAGGCTAGTGCCTGCTCCCCGTTTGCACCTCCACATGACACCACGTACACAAACACAGACACCACATACAGAGATGCTATACATAAGCCTAAAGAGACCACACACAGGGACACACAAACACTACAAACATAACACAGACAACACAAATAAATAGATACCATACACAAACACAGAGACACACACAGGTGCCACACACACAAACACAGAGAGGCCACAAAGCAATACGTGTGTGTGATACTGCAAATGCACACAAAGATACCCACCCACTGAACTTTGGTAGCCCACCCAGTGTGACACTGTGCCTGCTAGGTTACAGAAGTACACAGAGAATGGATTTAGCAGCCTTGTTCCTCTGACTGCCCTTTTACAATCTCATGCAGTCACAGACATGCACAATAGGCACAACTGCAAGCACTGAAGCTTTTCTTGCACATAATAGGGTGGGAAAAATCCATAATTCCTGGGGTTAGGAAAATTTCAAGTAGCTTACAGATTACCCATGCTGCAAAGTGTGAGTCAGCTGCTTCTTTTAAAGGACCTGATTCTGCAGATGTTACAGTGTCCTTGGAAAATGCCCACCAAATGACTGCTGAGAGGAAAAAGCAGGCTATTTAACCACAAGTAAATGCTAAAATTCTCCAAAAGGCTAATGCTTTTTATCTCTTAATTTTAAGTTATTAGGATGTAAATTCCTCCGTCAGATCCTTGTGTGCTTTCTTAAGTTTTCTATAATGAATAGGTCTTAACTTCAAAATTAAAAACAAAATAAAATAAAAATCAAGAGCCCTGGGAACAAGAAAAGGCTCTCTCATACCAGCACCATCCCCCCCCTTCCTTCACGGGTTTCCCACTCCTTCTCTAGGCCACTTCAAAAGCAGACTGTACTAGATGTGCAAGCCAGCCCATGTCAAATATGTGTTCTTGGGTAGGAGAGGATGCTATGGTCTCATTCCTCTTCTCTTCTCTCCTGCTTTCTGCATGTTCCTACCTCCCACCCAGAGAGTCACAATTTGACTTTATAGAGACCTGCCAAGGTTTAAACTCTCTTAGCCAGAGTTCAATCCTAGCAGAATGTGGAGAGGTTGATCAGGGACAAGGGCCTCCGTGGCACTCTTCCAGTTCAGGCAATAATGGTAGAAGCACACAGACTCTTCCCACATGCTTGCAATCCTGGCTCTGAGCTGGAAGCTGCACAATTTTGTTTATCCCCTTGTTAGGCCAAACATGAAATGGCTTGAGCTGAAGGAAGTAGCACAGATGTCGTTATTTATGAGAGCTGGAGGATGTATCCATAACGTCGATCTCTGTATCAACCTAACTTTTGAGCCCAATGCACACGGCAGCAGATGAAAGTGCTGGAGTGTGGACACACATGTAGGCCCACAGGGTGGGCATCTCCTTGGTACACAGGGGGATATGCAGACTGGAGGGCAGGCTGGCGGACAAGGGAGCAGCGTTCCTTTCTAGATGGAAAATTGATTGTTTATAGAGTCACATGGCCAGAAAGAGGAAAGTCTGGTTAATAAGCCTTAGATTTCCATCTTTTCAGGCTTTTCTTCTTAGCCAGACAAGAATGGGAAAGAGGGCTACAGCTGAAGGCTCTTCCAGCCCTTTGTCTCTAGTCTTTACAGTATAAAACTCTCAGTCAAATGCACTGTGACTATTGCTGTTTTGTATTCTTTCTCTTACCCTCTTCCCAAAAGCCTCCACCTCTCCTTCCCATTCCTCCAGAGACAATGAACCATTTAACAAGGACTGGTGGCTTTGTTCCATCTCTCACCTATTCTAATGTCTCTGGAATGAAAAGCCACAGGGCCATCCCTGATGAATATTAACATTAAGTCCCTGTTCCCCTGTTCCTGGTGGCATCGGTCATCAGTCTTGCCTAGAGTTCCACCCCCCCCCCCAGAAGTTGCCTTCTCCTGCCTGTCTTCTCTTCCTCTTTCTCACACCCCCGCACGAACTCCTTTCCGCCTACCCCCCCAGACTTTTCTCCTTTCCCAGACACAGACAAGATGTCCCCACCCAACACAAAGAAAGGCTCCTTTGTTATACCTGTAAGATCCTAAATATTATCACCATTTAATTACTGCCATCCTCCAGGCTAACTTCTTGGCAACAGTTCCTCTCCAGTTAAATAGGCTGAATGTTTTCCTGGGGAGGCTGCTTCCATTGGAGATAATTTGTGAATGGAGACTAATTTGGGATGTTGCCACTGGTATAAAGAGGTGACTTCAAGGTAGCTGAGCCTTAAAAGACAAACGGTGAATGGAGGGAGACTGCATTTCCTGACGGCATAGAACATTTTTGGGAACAGACATTCATCTCAGATTCAGTGTCGTTGGCACAAACCAGTGGGCTGCATTGTTAACTGGCCAGGATTCAATTCATCTCCCTTTCTTTTCTTTTTCTTTTTTTTCCAGTACAAGGAAAACAAGGTCACATTCATGATGTCAGGAATTGTTCTCTTGGTGTGTGCTCAGGTAAAAGCTTGACATCAGTGTCTCAGCATGTTCAGCCAGGACTGTCTCCCAGACCTACAGAGGTGTCAGAACATCTTGACTTCTGAATTAGGTCACGATCTAAAGACGAGACCAATGTTTTCCACACCTGGAACAACAGCCCTGTGTTGTGGCAGGGCCGTCCACTTCTAGCCTTTGTAGGAATCTTGAGTTACGCCATTTGCTACAAAGTTACCTGGTCAGATGGTAACCCAGTTTTCTCAGAATGTTCTTATGAGAAGTGGCAGGGTGACACCCGTGTCACACTATTTTGTACCTTTGAATGTGATGGACTGAAACAAAACATTATTTGCCCTGTGTATATTTTCTGCCACCAGCTCCAACAATGCCTAATATTTGTAAATATCTGTGCTGATATGCAAAATTGCCACTGTATGATATGATGTAAGATACGTGCATAGCCACTGTAAACATATGGAGATGTGAGGATTATAAAGTACAGGTGGGGACACAGAGGAAAGCTCAAGAAGAGAGTTTATGGACGTTTATAGCATTACTAAAAATGGTACCCAAGAGGCCTTGATGACTAAGGTCATGGGGTAGGGGTGGGGGGCCCAGGTTGCTTTTTTTTTTTTTTTTGGAGAATTGCTGTATCCAGAGTCTTAAAGTTTAGTTCATGGTATTTACCGTCAATATCTCCATGCTGGCATTACTCAATTTGCTCTGATGTTGAAAACTCCTAATAGAAATTTGAGACTCCTCACTTAAGAATGGGATACATTTGAATAATTACAACATAGGCTGATCCCGTCCTGTGACTATCACAGAGTATAGTTATGCAAACTTAAGTGGTATAGTATGCAGCTTCTGAAACTGTGAGTCACAAGCCCATATGAAATCATGTGACTGAAGGTGGGCGTTGGGGACATTCAGGCAACACAAAAACTGAAAATTCACACTCAAGCACATAATGAATGTCATGTGTTTCTGGCTGGGCTCGCCAGAGTTTCTTCACACAGCTTCTACATAGCCTGCGTTCTGAACACACAACCTGCTCATTTTTCATTAAACGTGCCCTCACGTAACCCAGTGCTAACCAATGCTGCCTGAATCCTTCAGTGGAGATTCTAGAATAACACATGTGATGAAGTGACGCGTTTTTACTGTATCTTATTTAGTGTTTCTTTCTGCCTTTACAGAAACACAATGGTTTAACTACAAAAAACCTGAAACATTTAACATTTTTTACCATCATTCTTCAGCATGTGTGTATTGCATTAGTATATCTTGGGATTGCTTTCTGTTAGAATGCTTGACTTTAAAAATTACTTTTTAAGGGGCTTACTTGAACTTCATAAAAAGTCCTTGGCTTCAGTTTTGGACAGAATTTCCATCAATTCCTGAAATGGCTATGTAAATAATACTTCTGCCGTTTGTCCTGTATATTTATGCAAAGCAGTGTCATCAGCATGGATGGTTATAAAATTGAAATATCAGTCAACTCTGAAAAATATCAAAAATGCTGTGTACCCTGTGGCACCAAATACGCAGCCAAAATTTAATTTCTTTATGTAGAAACAAGTACATGCATCTGTCTCATTAGCAAGAAACTTTGCTTTCATCATGAATGAATGGTAATATTAGAATGCCAAAGAATTGTTTTAAAATGTATTTCACTACCAGTAAATGGCTTATTTTTTTTTTGCTTGCTTATCTACATTATACACTTATATTCTCAGACAAAAGTGAGGGTCACAAGTGGAAAAAAAGCTTTTTAAAATTATTAATTATTATTTACAAAAGTATAAAATTATTATAAATAATAATAGTAATAATAATTCAGCCTGCTTCAGTCTTAGACTCCATGGTATATACCATTTTGTATGAGACTCTGAAGCCAAACCTCTAGTATGGCATGCGAGACTTTTAGGCTTTTTTTGTAATTAAATGTATGTATTTTTATTAGTTGCATATGTGTATTATTATAATTGATATACCATGCATATATTGAATATAATAAGATATGGGGAAAGAGGAACATGGACTCACTGCCGGTTGGAGTGCAGACTGTTGGCACCACCGTGGGTATCCTATGGCAGAAATACCTTCTCATCGTGTTCACTGCTGCTCTCTTCACAGTATCCAGGAAGTAAAAACAGTCTACCGGTCTACCAATGGATGGACAGATAACAGAAACGTGGCACCAAGAAAGTAGTAAAGGACCAGACTGTGGTGGGGAATTGCACAGGAGGGACAGAGCATGGGGGGTTCGAAGGGCAAAGAGGAATAATGGAACGGGAAGGGTTAAATGGCTAGAGGGTAGAAGTGAGGGGAGACGAGGGGTACGGGAAGAGATAGCTGACACTAAGGACATTGGAAAAGGCCACATGGAAACCTATTTCTGTACAAAGCTTTCTAAAATAGAGTCATATCCATGTGTAAAAGAAGTGTCAGTGGGGCTACCCTATAATAGGGAGACCAACGTCTATCCCAGATGTGAGATCCAATAAGACATCAAATAAAAAGCTCAGGGCTAGGTTTAGGTTACTTCCATTCAAGTTATTGATCAATACAGTCCCATAGACTCTTCCCCCACAACAGACATTACAGGGTATTGCCAAAGATCTGGACTACCCGCCAGAAAACCTGATAGTAAGATCCTGTTGCTAAAGGCACAGGTCTGGGCTACTCTCTAGAAAACCTGACGGTAAGACCCTATTGCTGAAGCCACCAGCTACTTGAGTCATAGGATCTGGAGAAATCAAGTGTTATAGGAGTAATCAATTATTTTCTGGTTGGATTTAAAGCCCCATTCCACAAAATGGAACCCATGCCTGGTGCCATTAACTGGGTCAAGATCCAGTGGGTAGACCACAAGCCCTAAGGAAGGGCTTAATTTGCTAAGTAGACAGAGTGTGACGCCTTCCTTCTAAGAACTTAGCTTCATACCTGTAGGTTAGTGCATCTCTCCTTCCTCATCTGGATGCCTTCTTTTGTAGTAGATAACATTTAACAGAGAGACTCACCACTGGTTAACATGTAGAAAATAAAGGACCGTGGAAAGATCAGCCCTAAAAGAAGCATCTATATCAGGTCCTTTACTCCAGAGACTCATGACTTATCACAGAGGAAGGGACAGAAAGACTGTGAGAGCCAGAGGTAGTAGACATCTGGCTAAATGTTGTTTTTCACACATGACAAGGCTGTTACACACACAGGCTTCCGCAGCTGTGAGTGCATAGGAAATACTAGCACAAGATCAAACCAGGCAGAATCCCACAAGAGATGTGTTTGGTGCTTATAGAGCAGGGTGGGGATGGAGGGAGGTCAATCATCAGGAGGGGGAGAAGGAGAGGGAGATGGAGAGGGAGAGGGAGAGAGAGAATGGCAATTTTCTTTAGCGATGAAGCTATCAAAAATCTGCCCATGCTCCAGTACATGACACTGCACCATCACATATACTGACAACGCTAAATGAACTCAGTGATATTTTACAAACAAACAAAGAAAGCACTTAAAAGTGGGTTGGGAAAATGGTAGTGGAGGTGGATTGGGGAAGGACTGGAGGGAAGAGAAAGTGGGGGGTGTGAACAAAATACATATACATGTATGGAATTCTCAAACAACAGCAACAGCAAATGGTAAAAGAAAATAAAACCATCTTAAATATAGATGGGAGCATTTCGTGGGCTGGGTGCTAGGTTGAATGAAAGAAGGCAGGTCGCTAGGGAAAGCAGATTGATAGGTGCTGCATGCTTTCATTCTTTCTTGTTCACCGTAAGAGGCTTAAGGTCTCCTTCCTGGCCTGGAGAGATGGTTTAGCCGTTAAAGGCTAGGCTCACAACCAAAAACATAAGAGCTCCTTCCTGTATATCATTGCATCTCTCACCTGAACCTGAACCTGAACCACAGCACGATGTCCAAATCCCTTAATGTAACTAAGTAGATGAGCCAGAGGCACCAGGCCTTAAAGAAATGGGTCAGAGAAAAGTGCATCACTGACAACCAAGAGATGCTAGCCTCCTCTGTGGACCACGAGATACACAAGCCTCCACTGTGGACAACTAAGAGAAATGCTAGCCTCCTTTGTGGACCATTGACTGATAGATACACTAGCTACTTCCTCTATGGGGGTCTTGATGAGCACCCCAGGTTGATTCCTGGAAAGCTCAGCCCGGTATGAAGTTCTGAACTTTGAAAGGCCTGGAGGTTGGGGTCAGAGAAATAAAAGGATTTGGGACAAGCCAGTAGCCTTTCGAGTTTCATTTTACTGGTGACGATACTGTAAATACCTGAATCTGCCTTACTTAGCTCTATATCCATTTGAAGTGTCAGCTTTTCATGGTTCTCCAGCACTCTAATGCAGAGCCGTATAAATAAAGAGGTCTTGCATATGCCTAAGTTCCTATCCTAACTGTTTTCACTGTCTTCTCATGTGACTACCTCTCTTTTTTGCTGCCATGCAGGATATGAGCTGTTCCTGTCAGAGCTCTGGGCCGGGACTGAGACAGTTCCACAGAAATCATTCTCTAGAATCTTTTCTCAGGAGCTTCACAGAGGTCTGGTTAGCTAGTAGATGGGTCAAAACAGACACAAAGCATGTTTCCGTTCTTGTTCTGTCACAGAAAATTAAAACAAACCTTTTTATAAGAACATATGCTTTCCTAGGACATTTTTTTTTTAAAGTAAATACTATACGAGGTGGTGTTCCTAAAGCAGACTTATGGGTAAATGGCCGCACTTAATAAATTCTAATTGCTCAAGTGCTTGCAACCCTGGGCAGTAAATAGAGAAATTGGCATAATTGCGATTATAATTCCCATCAGTGCTTATAATGTAATTATCCCAGAGTAATGCTCTATGCTGGAATGATGCTATTAGAATCTCTTTGTAAGAAATGAGGACTGTGTGCCCTCCCACCGAAGTCCACATCATGCACAGAGACAGGGTAGCCATGGGCTTTCCTTCATCAGCCTCCCAGTGCCTCGTTTGCCTGTCAATCAGAGACTGAGGGGATTGTTTGCTTAAAGAGCTGCATCCACCCAGGAGAGAGCGAGAGAACAGATTTTTACCTTTGTCTGACATGAACACACACAGACAAAATCCACAAACCATATGAGACAAGAATCTTAATGAAATGGTCATGTATAACAGAGATGAGAAGCAAATGAGATGAGACTAGCCCTTGCCCTGGAAGGGAAACCCAGGCAGAGGCCGGTGGACTCCCTAGGACACAGAAATGGAGATGAGAGTCCAAAAGACCAGGCAGCTACAGTTTCCAGGAAAAAAAAAAGACTCAGAGAAGAGACAGGCACACAGACGGGACCACGGAGATGTGAAGGGTTCCCTTGCATCAGCTGAGTCTTTGTGCATATGAAGATACCGTCTAATGATAGAGGGGAAACTCTCAGAGGATGAGGTTAGCTAAGAACAGCCATTGCTCATCAGGAGTCAAGAAGCCTATCTCCACTCCCAACTAGCTTATCTGAAAAAAAGAAATCAAAATTTTCAGGGGGCATAGTTGAAAGAATATCCATAGAATGCATTACTCGGTAGTGGTAAATGATCTACCCCAGACCAGATGTTGTTCCAGACAGATAGATCTACCTCACAAATCTATGCCTGAGAGCTTTGAACAATGTTACATTGTGAGCTACACCCTTGATTTTTTATTATTGTGCTCTGAGCTTTCTTTTTGCTTGGAGCTGCTAGGTTTATTTTGGTGTCTGTTTTGACTTGCCTTCTGATATTTACTTCACAGAGATCTCAAATTGCTAAATATATGTTTACTTCACATGGGAGAGAGATAGATAGAACTCTGCCATGGGCCCCAAATTCTGCCCCTCGTGGACCACTCCGTAGTCATTTCGACTTGAGTGTGAGCAAGATTTGTGACTATGATGTGATATCATGCTATGATTTTTTTTTATGGCAAAGGAGAATTTGAAGATGCAATTAAGAGTCTTACTGAGTTAACTTTAAGTTGATCAGTAGAAAGACTATTCTAGATGAGCCGGACTTAATCAGATAAGCACTTTAAGTTGTGTGAGAGAAATCTGAAGTTAGGCAGACTTGCTGGCCATCCCTGAAGATGTGACATTCTGAGTTCTAAAGCTAGAAGGAAGTGTATCCTCCTACCAATAGTGACTGATAGAGAAAGACTTTGAATCTCACAAAATTCAGCTCTGGCTGCCATCCTGAGTCAGACTCATGTAAACACGAGCCGAAGAACCAGCTGAGCCTTGCCTGGACTTTTGACTTACAGAAACTTGCATGAACAATGGTGTTGCATAAGTATCTATGTTTGTAGCAATTTGTCATGTTGCAAAATCTAATGTAATTAATTAACATATTAAATGTAATAAATGAAATAATATTTAAAGTATATAAATATTAAAATTAAATTTTATGCTATTATTTTTTTCTAAACTTTGTTTTAATAAAATGTTTAGATGCCTAAACTAAGTCTAGTGTCATGCATCCTACCTGGAACCACATGTTAGATAAGAAGGCGCAGAGCTAGGAATGGAGATTTACACCTGTAATTCCAGTGAGTAGGAACTAAGACAGGAGCATTAAAAGTTAAATGCTAGCTTGGGTTATATAGTAAAACTTTAAAAAAGGGAGAAAGGAAGGAAGGAAGGAAGGAAGGGAGGGAGGAAGGAAGGAAGTCAGCCAGCTTGGGTACTTCATGTCTATGCAAATGTTATTCAAAAGGTTTAAGTGTAACTCTATTTTCTTTCTTTTCCTTTCTTTTCTTTTCTTTTGGGAGTGGGGATGAGACAGGTTTGTCAAATAATACACCACCTCTGCCAGGCTACTCAGTGTGTTTCCTAACAAAGCTTTTTGTTGGGTTTCTTTCCTTTCTCTGAATCTCTAATGTAGTAGTCCAACAATCCAACAATGTCTTAAAGTTTCAAATCAACCAACATCAACTCTTCAGCCTCACTGAATCCATAAACCGTATGTGCAAAACTGCAAATGTTTCCTCACATCTAATCCCTCTCATTGTCCAGTTGACCTGCTCTCGTGGATGAAGAGTTCATCTTGCTATATTATCACATTGATCATCTTCCTGAGAATCAATCAACAGGGACACAAAAGCCAACCTGCTCTATTTGGCAAACTAGAAGTAACTGTTTGATCGTCTCCCAACAGCAAGCTAAAATCACCACAAAACAACTCCCCCAAAGTATGACACCCATATGCAATGTGGGAGAAGTCATAGCCACCTAGTACATAGGTAGACATGGGACACACCGAAACAGAACAACGTATCTCTTAAAATACTCTAGGGAAACAACTGTAACCAGATAGGGGATCACTGGCTATAAATGCTAACCTTGTTAAGATTCACAGTGATTATGACCCAAGTTTATATACCAAAGAAACTCTACAAGGCACCCCATCTCAGAATTGTTTGCAATGTTTTCTACCCAGGTTTTACCACTGAGCTCAGGAAGAGAAAAAGGAGTAGTTCTCAGCCCGTGGGTCGAGATCCCTCTGGCAAACCTCTGTCTTCCAAAATATTTGTATTATGACTCGTAACAGTAGCAAAACTACAGTTGTGATATAGCAATAAAAATAGTTTTATGGTTGGGGGGTCACCTCCATATGAAGAAGTGTATTAAAGGGTCATAGCATTAGGAAAGCTGAGATTGAGATAAAAAGAGGTGAGTGCTTGCCTCACAGAACAGGCAGAGTCTTGGAGGGGGTGCATACTAAAATCCCTAGAAGGGGGAGTTCCAAGTTTCTAAAGATTAAAAAATAAAACCCTGTCTCAAAAACAAAACAAAACAAAACAAACAAACAAACAAAAAAAAAACAAAAAAAACAAAAAAAAAAGAAAAGAAAAAAAAGAAAAGGACAGGGAGGTGCTAATTTCCTTGATTAGATCAGTGTTTACTCAATGTATGGTTTTTTGTTTGTTTGTTTGTTTGTTTTTGTTTTTTGGTTTCTCTGTGTAGCCCTGGCTATCCTGGAACTCACTCTGTAGACCAGGCTGGCCTCAAACTCAGAAATCCGCCTGCCTCTGCCTCCCAAGTGCTGGGATTAAAGGCGTGCGCCACCACTGCCCAGCTACTCAATGCATGTTAAAGATGCTAAAATATCACACTGCTCCCAACCAAGTAGGAACAGTTATCACATGTCAATCCCCCAAATTCTAAACATCTATAAAAAATGTTCAGTGATACAATTCTCCAAATTAAATACTATTTTTTTTTCCTTTTGGAAAAGACAATGATACTAGAGAGTGAAGAGATGTTCACCAAGGCTGGAAGGGAAAACCGGGGAGTTATTAGTGAGTTCTGAACATCAGTTTTATCAGATGAAAAACGTTATGAAGGTGGGTGGCCACCGTGGTTACACAACATTATGAATATTTTTAGCATCGCTGAACTGTTTAGTTAAAAACGGTTTCAATAATAAATGTTATCTCTATGTTTTAGCACAATAAAACAATGAGGGGCGGGGGAGGGGGGACCCTGGAAACTGAAGTGTTTCTGCATGGAAAATATTTTGGGAACTGTGGAGCTAGTGGTTTAAATTCTTTGTATGTTTATTTATCCTGTCCCCTCTTTCCAACGACACTGTGTTCCAGGTCAAATGTTGATCAAGTGGCCCACGGTGAGAAAACCTCCTGGTATAACTAGTGGGAACTGCCAGGCCACCTTCCCCTCCCCCAGCTGTGTGATGCAACGGTGCAATTCAGTCTCCTCAGAACCAGACATCCTCTGTCACCGGAGGATTCCAGGCGTCACCGACCCGCGTGGCTTATCGCTGCAGAGCGCTCTGCAGACAATCTCCAGACAATCATCGTGTGCCAGGCTCAGCACATCACTAAAGCAACAAGCATCCCAGCAGGACACCCACTTTGCAAGGAAGGCACCGCCATGCCAGGGAAGAATCCAGAATTATGATGCTGGGGCTTCTGAGAAAGACGATTAAGTGGCCTGGCTGGAGAGTGACAGGTATTCTCAAGGCAGAGAACCTCCAACTAGCTCTCAGGTGAGAGCTGTCCCGATGACTCAGGCAGGAATCTGGAGAGAGCAGGGTGGGGCACATAATTCACTCTCTAAAACCCAAAGCCAATTCCCCACCTTTCAGCGGTACAATGCTTCAAGTTGAGAATGAAGCAGGAAAGGGGGAAGCTTAGGAACCAGAAAGACGGAATGATTTTGCATTTAGCATTGATTCAAATAGGCACAACCCTTTACCTTTTCACATGTCTGATCTAAAATTGAAATCCACCCTCCAATCTCGAGCATTTTTCAGTTTCTGTCCACGCCCCCCCCCCCATCCACCCTCCCGGCATGCACGTGACCCCAAGGCAGGCGCGTGGCCCGTTTGTCATTGCATGCTCAAACTTGTCCACAGCTGCTGCTGTTGTCATTTCTTCCTCAGGATTTAGCGCTTTGTTTCTGTTCCTCGTGTCGGGTTTAATTGCCGTGTAAAATTTCTGCAGCAAGATTATCCTGGAGGGTTCACACTGACAGGAAAACTTAGTGTGTTCAGGGAGGGGAGGGACCGGAGCAGTACCGTACTGATTGTTATGATGTGTGGAGTGAATATTCATTCTGAGAAATAGGTTTACTATTACATAGCCCCTTGCAAAAACAAAGCAAGTATTTTACATCTTTGTTAGTCCAAGCATACGCAGGCAAGGGCAGGAAAGCTTTGCCAGGACATTCATTAGAATGCTGAACCTCAGGTTTTATGAACACCTAATGACTCCGATTGTACTGGGGCGACTTCTCCATCCAACTGACAAAATTACCACCTCCACCTCGGTCTTACCACAGCATTTTCTTCTCTTTGCTGTTCGTGAACTGATGATGGAACTTAAATATAAAGGGCATTTGGGACTCAATTAAGCATGGCTCGTGATATCTCTGCAGGTGCAATGTAAAATAAAACCATCTCCTTCAGCGAGGGGAGCTGGCAGCCAGCAGGATGGGTAGTCTCTGCAGGAGAACCATGAACACTAATAAAGTCAGGAGTCCCCTGAGACCTGGCCAGGGCAAAGGAAGGACTTGCAGGGTCTTCAGGGTGCTAAGACACTGCCTGCTTTGAGGAGCCCCACCTAGGGACTGTCGTAATCGGGATTTGGGAGTTATATGGGATCTCTATTAATAATGATACTCAACTTGTCCCTCTTGTGGAGGAACTGGGCATGGGGCCATGGCATTGTGTATGCTGGGTTAGCACTTTGTCACTGAGCTATGGCCTCAGCCCTCAGTAAATTCTATAGTCAACAATATATATATATATATATATATATATATATATATATATATATATATATTTCCTTAGCAACTCATTTTAATCCCTTACTATTGAGAAGCATGACAAATCCAGTAGGGAAAGAGTGTGAACTGACACCTGGTGATGTTTGGACAGTAATGATTTTTCACCTACAGAGACATTACTAGACTGCCTAGTTGGCAAGTAGCTGAATTGGGGATTGGACACTCCAGATTACAGCTTTGCTTTGGCAGTTCTAAGTGGGAAGATGATATTGATGACATTTTATGCAAGAGAACATTGAAGTTCCAATACGCTCAAGAGACTCAGATTCTGAACTGTCCTGTGAGCCTGTGACCTCTTCATGTAAACCAGTGGTTCTCAACTGCTTCTACTCTTTAACACAGTTCCTCAGCTTGTGGTGACCCCACCCACCCCCAACCACAAAATTATTTTCATTGACACATTATGACTTTAATTTTGCTTCTGTATGAATCGTAGTATAAATATTTTTTTGGAAAAGGAGGTTTGCCAAAGGAGTCTCAACCCACAGCAGGGTCCTGCTGAGGCACCCCCTTCCCCACACCACACTGTGCCTCCACCAAACATACTCCTTCTCTTTTCTTTCCCTTTACAAAACACAACAATTGTCAGCTGTCCAGTCCACTAGCCAAAGATCAACTGGAATCAGCAGCAAGCAGCGACAGTCCAGTCCACATGATAATCACCGCTCACAAATCAGCAATGCCAGTTCAATCCAGAAGAAGCCACCACGAGGCTCTGTCAATTGGCCCAACTCCATGAACACAGCAAGAAGCAGCCAGACCATCACCAGAAGTTCTTCGGTGTATTTCTCTCTATGAAGTCACAACAAAACAAAGATCAGTGAAGAAAGCAAGGTGAACCAATGCCAGAGCATCAGCCTCTGTCTGTTAGGTTATACTTACAACTCTTTCCAAACATCATGTGTCCTCTCAACCATCCATTCCAGCAAAACATCACATGCCCCTTCACTGTGCAGCTTCCAGAAAAACATGTGACTGTTTTCAGCAAAACATCCTCTCATGTGTCTGCTTCAGCAAAACATCCTCCCATGTGTCTCTTTCAGCAAAACATCCTCTCATAAGAGGCTTCATTCTCTGGAGACAGTCTCCAGAGAAACATCCTATGACACAACTGGGTCTCCAAAGAAACCAGAAATTCCCACTTCACATGCATCATTGGAAAATGCTGAATTCCAATACAAGAAGTATGGCTGTTGATAGTCAACACTTGCCACACCTTTGATCCACTGCGGCTTTCATTGGAAGGTCATCTTTCCCCCAGTGTGACCCCAGTGAGCAATGTGGAGGAATGTGAGAGCCAGGTCACTCCTGCTCAGTGTGGGGATCCTGTGATGGCATTTGTGCAGAGGCTTCCTGACAGCCTGGCTAAGACTTAGAGCTGCTGTACAGACTGTGTCCCGCCTTCCAACATTCCCTCCTCCTCCTCCTCCTCCTCTCCCTTTACCATATCACAGCTACATCAGAGCAATTCCTCCTGCACTGTTTCCTCCATGTCCTGGGTCTTTCCTCCAGTCTTTCTCCTGCACACAGAGTTCCATCTTGACATCTGCTTCTCCAAGAAACCTGTCTTAAGAATCTGTGACTTTGAGGGGCTAGAGAGATGGCTCTGCAGTTAAGAACACGCACTGCTTTTGTAGAGGATCTGAGTTTTATTTCCAGTACCCACAGAGTTGCTCATAGTCATCCTTAACTCCAGACCTAGGACATCTAATACCGTCTTCTCCATGTATGTGTTAAACATACATACATACATACATACATACATACATACAGATAAAGCATACATACATACATACATACATACATACATACATGTATAGATACACACAAAAAAAATGTAACTAGATACCAGTCCCAGTATTTCAAGTTTTCCTTGTATCTGTGTTCAATAGCACATTCATTTTTCATGGGTTTATTGGCAGTAATAGCCCTTTCAGAGTTTTGAGATGTTTGTTTTCCCTGAGGTGCATGACTGAAGTGGAGCCACAGCCTTGGCATGCGTGCAGTCTGCTCGGGGCCGAGTAAAGCAGTTGCAAGGAATCTTTGCCATGCCCTTTTTCAAGGATGCTTTTCCAGATCTTGCGTGCCTCCTTGGAAGGCTTCATGTTCCATTGCAGTGACTTTCATATCTCTAAAGCTTCTCCCGTCCCTTGCTTGTGCTTGCCAAGCTGAAAAGGCTCTTGCAAGACTCTGGACAGGCCCTGTTTGGCAGAGAAGGAGAGATGCTGCCAGAATCTCTGCTCAGGTGATTTCCCTTCTTGTCTGTTGGGCTCCAAGTCTAGCCATAAATCAGAACCTCTAGCTCCCACTGTTAGAGCTGAAAAAAAAAAAAAAAAGTTGCCAAAGACGCCCTGTCCTATTCTGTGACACCTGTAATGATACCTTATGTGAGAAAGTCTTTGTAGGGATCATTATGCAAAGGATCTTGGGAAATGAAGACCATACTCTACTGGACTACCTGGGTATGCCTTGAATGTTGTCATATGTCCTTAAAAGAATGAGGCAGCAGAAGATCCAACAGGCCACAGGGCAGAGATTGAAGTGATGCCCCCACTAGCAAGAACAGAAGAAGAGTTCGGTGAGCAAACTCTATCCTTGAGGAGGGGGGCAGAACAGAGCCAAAGTTTCCAGATCCACTGCCTCTACTGAAGACTACACCCCACTACCCCAATCCCAGCAGCCACCTTTAAACGAGCTCTCTCCTCTGCTTGCCCTTTCCTCTCTCCCTCCCCTCCTGTCCTCTTCAACCTCCTCCTTCTCTCCCCCACTTCCTCTGTCTCCAAAGCAGGACACATATTGTAGGGAACAAGCCATTACAGACCTCTGCTGGTTCTCCTGCTTCTGTCTGGGGTATGAGCTAATCACCCCAGGAAAGGGAGTGTCCCAGGATGCTCCAAAATAGCCTCTTCTCGAGGTACCCGGGGAGACTTCCTATAACCCAGCAAGTGTGTCCTCTATGTATCTTCTTTTACTCTAAGTGACAAGTTCCATTCATGGCAGTCAAGCATCATGCTAATTATTAGGTAGCCTGTCGCCAGCAATGAGAGGTGGCATCTAATAGTGTCTTTAGCAAAACGCCTACCGCTCTGTGCTTTGAGCGTACATGACTAACTTTTATAAGCCTGTTTCCTCACACGTCCGTCTGCGAGGCGGTTACACAACCATCCTCATTCTTACATGTAAATAACCCGTGGTCCCGAGCATAACTTATTTCAGCAGCGAAAATGACGGAGTTGTCCCTGGTGTACACATCCTAAGCTCTGAAAGGATTTGAGGAGATGGAGCTGTCTCTTGAAAGCAGCCCGGGCCACTCTGATGCTGGCACTGATAATTTTCTTCCCGGTTTCCCGCCTCTTCCCACCCAAATTTAGTTAACAAAAGAACAGGTGTCCAGCCAAGTACAGGGTATTTTACTCCCTGAGATGTGCTGACACCTGCTGGCGGATGGGAGAATAACACCACAAAGGGACTTCATAAAAAAACCTTGGTGGGCCTTACAGGAAGTAGCAGGTTGAGGAAGCCAACTGAAACTTGAAGATAAAGATGAAGACAGGGTAGAAAGGCCAAAAGGATACCACGGAAGCTGAGCGGACCCGGAGTCTAAGGCTTCATACACCGTTAGCACTGTCGGACTCTCCACGAAACACAAACCCTCTCTTGCCCACTGGCCACAAACAACTTGCGTTCTGAGCTTTAAGTGATGATTCCTTTCACTCCGAAGACAATAACAGAACCACACAGGCACCCACTGGGTAATGCTCAACAACGCCTCACTCCCGCTTTCCTGTAACATGTTCTAGAGCCATCCATAACCCAGTTACTATTGATGTACGGTGTGTTTAAGTGGTGTCTCAGGATTACTAATGCAACGATGAAACAACATGACCAAAAGCGACTTACGAAGGAAAGGGTTAATTTGGCTTACACTTCCACATCATAGTTCGTTGCTAAAGGAAGTCAGGAAGTCAAGTAGGGCTGGAACTCGGAGGCAGGAGCTGATGCAGAGGACATGAAGGGGTGCTGCTTACTGGCTCTCTTCCTATGGCTTGCTCATCCTGCTTTCTTAGAGAACCCAGGACCACCAGCCTAGGCATGGAAGCACCCACAATGGACTGGTCCTTCCACATCAATCATTGAGAACATGCTTGCCTACAGCCCAATCTTATGGAAGCATTTTTTTTTTTCCAACTGGGGTTTCCTCCTCTTAGATGACTCTAGTCTCTATCAAGTTGACAAAACATTAGCCAGCAACTGACTCCTTGTCAATTTACGCACAACGCTTTTAAGACACAGCCTTTCTGTTTTGTGCTTCATCCCCAAGATCTGAGGTAGATAATTGTCACAAGTATAAAGCATATTACAAACTTAAATGTTCACTGTCTTTACCACTTCAAATACTTTAAAAGCTATCTCTGTAAAAATGCAAGGTCTCCTTTAAAAATATTTTTAAATTTTTACTTATTTTTATTTATTATGAGTACACTGTAGCTGTCTTCAGACACACCAGAATAGGGCATTGGATCCCATTACAGATGATTACACGTGATTGCAGGGATTTGAACTCAGGACCTATGGAAGAGCAGTCAGTGCTCTTAACTGTTGAGCCATCTCTCCAGTTCCCCAAGGTCTCCTTTTAAATCCCAAATCTTTTTTAAAAACCCAGTCTCTCAACTGTGAGCTATAAAATAAGCTAGATACTTACTTCAAGAGCAAAGAAATAGGGCACAGTCACAATCTGAGCAAAGCAAAGCCCCACTCCAACAGTATAAATAATTCAACGTTCAGTATCTGAGATTCACTCACAACATCCAGGCTCCTCCAAGGGCCTTGGGTCACTCCTCCAGCTCTGCCCTTTGTAGCACACACACAGCTTGTCTGTTAAGCTTGGCCAGGATCCACTGCTGCTCTTCTTGGTGGTCATCCCATGGTACTGGCATCTCCAAAACGCTGTGGTCTTCTATTGCAACCAATAGTCTCTCCTGGACTGTCTTAATGTTGTAAAGTCTCAACTTTCTTCATAGCCTCTTCATTCCTAGGCCTTCAACTGTCACAGAGGCTGCAACTTCACCAATGACCTCTCTTGGACTCTCCCAGTGCCGACTCTCAGCTGCTCTCCATGATCCTTCATGACTACAGAACCAGTACCACCCGGGTGACTCTCATCCATGACCAAGCTTGGCTGCCTCTGAACACAGCTGGCATGTGATAACTTTGAGTACACACTTCCCAGAAGATTTCACCTCAAAGATGCTGGCTTCTTCTTAATCATGGCTGAATCTTCAGCCCCAGCCAAGCAGCATCCATTGTCCCAGCAAAATAAAGGTTTGACTTTAATGATTCTGGTCTCTTGTTAATCACAGAGAATTCTTCAGCTCCAGATGACCAGAGACACAGATTCTTCACACAAATCTTTGCTTCCCTCTGAACCGTCACAAGCCAGGCCTCTGTCATCTACATTGTTCTCAACAGTCTTATCTTCCAAGCTCCTGCAGAGTATCCCACTGAGTTCTCAATACGCTGGCTTTTTGAGCCCTAAGTTCTGAAATCCTTCCACAATCCTCCCCTAAGCAAGATGCTCAAGGGTCTCACATTATCCCACTATCCCAATACCAACTTCTGTCTTAGGGTTGCTATTGATATGATGAAACACCATGACCAAAAACAAGTTGTAGAGCAAAGGGTTTTTCTGGCTTACATTTTCACTCTGTGGTCCATCACCAAAAGGAAGTCAGGGCAGGCACTCAAGCAGGGCTGGAACCTGGATGCAGAGGCCATGGAAAGGTGCTGCTTACTGGCTTTCTCTCTCCATAGGTTGCTCAGCCTGCTTTCTTATAAAACCCAGGACATCCAGCTCAGTGATGACCTTACCCACAATGGGATGGGCCTCCCCCTACCGCTAACTAATTAAGAAAATGAGGTACAGCATAATTGTACAGCATTTCCTCAACTGGGGTCCCCTCCTCTCAGAGGAGTCTAGACTGTGTCGAGCTGAAATAAAATTAGGCAGCATGGGTGGATATCAAACAACAGATGCAAAGAAAATCAAGTCACACAAAGCTATCTGAGCACTTAAAGTAATGAAGTGCCACTTCGGTTCAGTAGATGGAGCCAGAAAGAGCCGACAGAGGCCATACTGCAGATCTCCAGCTTACAGGAGCTCTGGTCCTTTTCCATTCCTCAAGCTTGGTTGGGAAATCTGGACCATGAGGTAGTCAGCCCATGTTCATCCTCTCCACATTAGCCAGTCTATTATCTGCCAGGCATTTTGTATGTCCCTTGATCCCAATAATGATGGTAATAATCTTGTTTATGGAGCTCATACGAGAGCTGAGTGTCATGTTGCCTGTGTGCATGCATAGCTCCTGGCTCTGTGAAATCACTGTGAAATGTGGCTTTCAGTCCCTTCTCACCGCTCCGGGTTTTGCGATCTATAGAAGTTAGTAAGGAAGTCAGGACAGGTCCTCAAGCAGGGCTGGAACCTGGATGCAGAGGCCATGGAAGGGTGCTGCTTACTGGCTTTCTCTCCATAGGTTGCTCAGCCTGCTTTCTTATAAAACTCAGGACATCCAGCCCAGTGATGGCCTTACCCACAATGGGATGGGCCTCCCCCCACCACTAAGTAATTAAGAAAATGAGGTACAGTATGTCCTTAACTGGGGTTTCCTAAGCAGAGACCGTACACCAAGAACGACACATCTGGATTTGGTGACATTTAATGAAGCCATGCATCTCATGACTGCTAGTGTTTCAGTCCCCATCTCTCATCTCTCACTCATGCCAGGGGGTCATTTCCAGCACCACAGAAGCGAGATCTCAAACCCCACTTCTTTTAGAATGTCAGGAGATTGGTGAAGCTTCTTCCTTAAGGGGACATACCTTCAGGGTACCTTGGTCCAGAACCTAAATGTTATCCATGGAAGCACTTTATTTTCATTCCTATCCTGATGATAACTCTAGCTTGTGTCAAGGTGACATAAAACTAGCCAGCACAACATAATATTAGAATGACCCAGCTCAAGGGGCAGGGTGGATGGATGTGTGAGACCAACAGGGGGTGGAGGTGGGGGACAGAGCGAGTTCATATGCACTACTGAAGATTCTAATATTATGGTCAGGTTCTGAACTGGTGCAGCTGCATTAGGAAACAGTTTGGCTCCTCAAAAAAGCTGAACACAAGATTTCCTTATGGTCCAGCAACTCTGTGCTTCTGCATAAATCAAAAGGACTGGAAAGAAGGGCCTCTGATGTGTGTGCACACAGGTTTGGTTGGGCACTGTGTTAATTACTTTCACATCACTGTGGCCAAGCACCTCACAGAAGCAACTTAAGGGATCGGGGACTTATTTTAGCCCATAATTTGGAGGGTCTGTTGTGAGAGGGGAAGCATGGCAGCTGGCATGGCCAGGCTGAGTGACAGGAGTCTGCTGTGGAAGTTTCTTGAAGTGTTGACCAAGAGACAGAGTGCTCCCACTGAAAGTGGACTCTGGGTATAAAGCATGAAGACCAACCTCAAGGACCTAGCTTGACCCCAGTCCTTAAAGGTTCTACAACTTCCCAAAACAGTGCCACTAGCTGGAGATCAAGTATAGGAGCACAGGAGTCTGTGAAGGACACTCCACATTCAAACCATAAGAAGTAGTACCATTTACAGTGAGATAGAGAGACTCAAGTATGTATCGCCAGGTCAATGGATAAAGAAAATGTGGTGTTTTTGATAAAATATTGTTCTGCCTAGAAAAAGGAAAGAAAATTGTAACATATTACTATGTGGGCCATTCTTAAAAGATATCATTTTAATCCAAAGTCAGCCAGTCACAGAAAGACAAATATTGTGGGGTTTTTGATGCACAAGAAGTGCTTAGAGTAGGCACATCCATAAATATAGAGAGTAGAATGGAGACCAGCAGGGATAAGGGGCGGGGTCGAATGGGGTTAGTGTTTAAAAGTATAGTTTATGCTAGGGACTACAAAAGGCTGGCGTAAAGATCCACAACATATAGATGTATCTAATATCCCCAGAGTGCTATACTCACAAATTCTTAAAATGATAAATACTGTATTAGATACATTTTATCACAATGCAGAAAGTGCACTCGTGTGCCTATCTCCCCTGCTAAATTACAATTTCCCCAAACAACAGAGCTGACTTTTAAAGTATTGTTAACCCAAAGCATTGAACCTAAAATGTTTAGACCACAACAAACAGCTTCACATACAAGACATACTGAAATGGATTCACACAGACACAGAGGAGGGGTGGGGGCAGAGGGGGAGGGGAGAATAAGTAACTTAAAAGCTGTCAACGTTTTAATTTTTTTTAACTCCACATCTGTTTATTGAATATGTCCCCAAGTTTCAGCACTGGCAATGACCAAATCATCTTGGAGAAGATAGGGTTTCTCTGCCCACTGGCTACCCTCCAGCAGGGAGGAAAGCGAAGGCAGGAAGTCAAGGCAGGGAACTTGGAGGCAGCAACTGAAAACTGAGGCAGAGACCATAGAGGGACACTGCTGACTCTCCTGATCTCCGTGGCTTGTTCCATCTTTTTTCTTGTCTTTTTTCTTTTTAAATGATTTTTGTTTTTATTTTATGTGCATTGGTGTTTTGCCTGTGTGTATGTTGATTTCCTTGAAGTTAGAGTTAACAGACAGTTGTGAGCTGCCGTGTGAATTGAACCTAGGTCTTCTGGAAGAGCAGCCAGTGCTCTTAACCAGAAGCACCTGCCTTATGAAACCCAGGGGTAGCACCTGCCATCAGGGAACTGGGCCCTCTCTTGTCAATCATTAATCGAGACAATGACCCCGCAGGCTTGCCCACAGGCCATTCCTCAACTGAAATTTCCTTTTCCATGGTGACTTTAGTTTGTATCGAGCTGATAAAATCTAAACGGCACAGTGAGGAAGGCCAAGTCTCTGTCCACACAAGGTGTTCCTTCTACAGGGACAAGCTATTTACATATAAGAGAGAGACTGTCACATGGATCTGGCTCCTGCGGCACAATGAAAGATTGTTGGAATCTTTCATTTTGCCAACCACATCAGGGGAAGCCCCTAAATGATGAGAAAGACCCGGAGTCGGACAATTCCAAGGAGGAGATTCCAAACACGAACGCTTAGGTGCTGGTGGAGAAGGAGGTCCATCTTCAAAAGCACAGGAAGGCCGTCGAGCCTGGACTTTCATGAACAAGGAGGAAGACAGTGGTGCCAAACTGTGTTCCAATGACAGGCAATCAATCATAGGATGTAAAAGATAAGGAAGTCATTGTTTGTTGTGAGACACAAGAGATCTAACTGAGCATCAAGGAGAGACATGAGTGGGTGAGGATGTAGGGGCCGAGGGCCGCTCTGCAAAAGGCTTGCATGGGAGGAAGTGGAGTAATTAACATGGAACACGGGGTCAAAGGCGGGGTTCTGCAGATGGCACTGAACACTGTGTTAGTTCATCTCTCACAACCATAACACGAGGTACATGTCAGTCTGTTGAGCATGTTATTTCCACTAAAGGTTTTCATTCACTACCTTCTATTAAAAGACAAACACAAGGCTAAGTGTTTTCATCTTCCCGTTGGCAAAATGGACAACACCAAAATGCCTAGCTGTATAACTGGATTTATGTTCATTGTTGCATTCCTTAATGACTTAGACTCTTCCGTTAAATCCATTAAGGGCTTGTCACCTTTCAAACACTATTCAGTGCCCGCTTCAGTGACCTCTGAATCTGATTTCCAATCGCCAGTGTTGCTTCTAGCTCTACCTCTCTGCTCCTGCTTGGAAATGACCACAGCATCTCTCAGTTCTCAGACAGTGCGCGGTTCCCATTGCTGTGTTCTCCTTAAACCTGGACGCCTTGGTACCACTCAAGACTCTAAGACCTGGCAAGGTGGGCATTGTCTGTTTTTTAAAAGTCAAACTTTATCTTTAACCATGTGACAAATAAATTTAATAATTAGTTTACTGAGACTAATATATTTGTTAACGTTACCTCTATGTCAGAGATGGTGTCAGAGGTGGGTTAGTGGGAAACACAACCTGCCCCGGGTTCCTGCCGGCGTGGGAAGGGGTTCATGGGTACAGCAGGACTTTCTCTGACCCCCCAGCAGTATAAATAATGGATGGAAGCTTCTAATAGTTCAAACCTCAGGCCTTTCGCTAGGACAGTCTCCCAGCTGGCTCATCTAACTTAACCCAACCATCTTGTCCATCACCCGCCATCTTGTCCATCACCCGCCATGTGGTCAGCTCCATGCCTTTCTCTCCACTGCAGTCAGTGTCTGTTCCTGTCTGTGTCTGCTTTCGTTCTCTCTGCCTGGAAGTTACACCCCCTACTTCCTGCCCAGCCCTTGGCTGCCAGATCTTTATTACAACCAATCAGTAGTAAGACATCCTCACAGCAATTTTTGATTGCCTTAGGCAGGTGAGGAAGGGCGAATATTTACAAAACAGAAAACCCAGCCATGGGCCATAGGAATGAGAATACCAGAGTTCTGCCAGCACTTTGTTCTCTGCTGGTACAGAATAACTATTGAAAATACAGAGACACACCTTCACACAATGAAAGAAAGGTTATCCCAACTCATTGGAGAATCTGTGGGAGTAATCCCAGAGACTTAGCCAGGTTACCAGGGCACCAGCAATCACCTGTTTACTCTGGCCATTGCACACTGTCCTTGAATGTTGTTAGAAAACAGTCCAGTCACTGCATGCACGGAAGGCATTTTCATTTCTTTGAAATTGACATAGAATTTCAGCTAAAGAAAACTTTCTGAAAGTTTTCAGATTACTCTTCTGGAAAACACTATGTATGACTAGTATACCTTATATATAACTAGTATACAAATACTACATATCTAAATAAAACACGTGCAAATTTTCTTTAAAATCATACAAAACATCATATGGATAATGCACTAACCATTGTTGTGCATTATCGATATAAAAAACCTAATTCATTGTTGTGACAATTCACCGTGCCTCAAGCTACCTGCACTACAGTTTCCATAGACTATAACTAACCAAGCTCCCCCGGGCTGGCTCCTAGGTTAGGAAGGGTCCTGTGAGCCCTGTGGGACATGATTCCCCGGTTGGAGAGGTTTGCAGTAGAGGTTGGCAGAGCCTTTGAGGCGAACCTTTTCTTTTATACAAAAACAACAACAACCCTACGTGGAGTGTAGTCCTTGTTGGTCTCTCATGGTGGTTAGATTGAGAACAAAACTTCAAGATACACAGTTTCCAAAGTCCTTTTTTGCTTTCTGCATAGACTAACAAGACCAGGAAAGATAGTGGAAATCAATTGCATTCTCCACACTCAGCTAAAATGAGAGGTACAAGGGTATTGTGAGCAGGAATTTAGGACTGCCACTTGAGAATCAAATTCATAGGTAGGCAGAGTTCTGTGCATGTTGACCTTGAAGAGTGGCTAGGGCCACTTTCCAGGTCTGTAAGAAGCTTTGCAGTGAGAATCTCTGATCCCTGAGACTGTGAGGGGAGAGGTGCCTACCATGTCAAGTCACAGGGTGGGTGTTGCATCAGCCTGAGGAAACCACTACAAGTATCAGCAGAAAACAAATTCTAAACACCAGCATCACAGAGTGTCCTGGGGAGAAAGAGAAGGGGGAGTCCTGAGCCTCACAATATCCCTGTACCTCTGGTTTTACTAACGTGTTACAAGGTAATTCCTCCCTGGCCCTATTAGTTCGCACTAAAGGAGAAAAGGGCTTTGGAAACCATAAGGTATCCTGAGCCTTTGTTCTGAACTCTAGAGACCTACATGTACTCACCCAAACTCCAGGAGACCTGGGTTGTTTGGTTGGGGTTGTTTTGTTTTGTTTTAATAACAGAATGTTCAGCTCAATTTGGATCCCAGGAGAGATTGGCCTGGTGTGTTTGTGAAGCTGACTTTAAAGCAAGGGGCCCCTTTTCCAGCAAAGTCTGAACTGAGAATTTAAGTCATGATCCTCTCTCCCTCTCCCGTCCTCCCTCCTCCTCCTCCTCCCTCTTCCCTCCAAGTCTTTGAGAAATAATGATTTCGGTGGTATATTGAAAGGCAATAAATAAAGTCTGCATTCACCTTGAGTGGGCCGCTTAACCTTTCTGAGTCTTAAATTCAATCTTTTGTAAAAAGGAGCTATCTCCAAACCCCCAGGCACATTTAACTATAGGGAGAGTTTAGTCCAAGGATCCCAAACTGACAGTCAGAGGTCTGGGTACCTCTGTGCGCCGTTTCTGCAAAACTGGCAGTGATTCTCAAACCCATTCCCCACCATAAGCCTATTACCCATCATCCCCCTCCAGTTCAGACGGGAAGGCCAAGGATCACTAGATGGGTTGGCAGGTGTCCTTTGATACTGTAGAGATTTTAAGAAATTCTCAGTGGGATTGGTAAAAACGAACAAACAACAAGAACAAAATAAGTCCCCTCTACCACTCACCTACTTCGGACTATATACAGGAAAGAGATGTGGAAAACCGAGTGAGAAATGAATCCACATGCCCTTTGGGTAACAATCAAAAGACTGTTATCCCACCGTACCCCACAGCTAAAAGGCTATGCAGAGCTTCACGGAAAGCAAGGGGCAGAAAGGAGAGGGCTACAGTGGATACCAGCGGCAGGGCAGTAGAGGCTTCACAGAAGCCCTGCTTCCTATGCACCAGAGGAGCGCCCAGAAAAAGAAAACTGCCCTTGACCTGGGCTGCAAGAAAGGAACCCTCCCTACAAGTACCTCTGCAGAGAAAGGAACTCCTGCAGCAGCGTCGGAACGCCTACCGTGTCGCAGAGGCTTGTGCCCAGTGCAGCCACAAGAGGGCGCCCAACGACAAAAAAATCAACATTTGACTACTTGGCACACAGAAGAGGGTGATGAGTCAAAAGGATTTCACTGAAACTTTTTTCTTTTGAGACCTTACATTCTTCCCTCCTCCCGAGAACCCAAAAAGATAGGAAAATAGGGGGAAGGAGCTCATAAGCAAGGTGAGTGAATAAAACGGAAACCCACTGTACCCAGCCATGACGCCTATTCCCTAGCCAGGAGCAGGACGAATCTAAAGGAGTGGTTGCTGCTGCCTACACTTGTGTAGGGAAAGCCATGGAAGCGCATCCACAGGCAGAGAAAGCTCATCCTATAGGAAATTAGAGCACAGTGTTGGGAAAAATAAATCAAGTTGGCTTTTTGCTCCAGAGTCCCTTAAGACCTAGCTGCATCCGGGCCATTACAGAGTGAAGTGGAAATTTCTGGTTTAACAACCCAGTTGTGTCATGTGATGTTTTCCTGGAAAGCTGTCTTGTGAGAGGGCATGTTATGCTTTTGCTGAAAACAGGCACTTGAGAGGGCGCTTGATGTTTAGAAAGAATATAAATGGAACCTCACAAACAGTAAGAGGGCGCTCTTGTATGTATTGCTATGCCATACAATGCTTCCCCGGTCTGCGCTGGTCTTCATTGCTCCTTACTTCATAGACAGAAATGCGCCATAGACGTTCTTGTGGTATTCCAACCAGAAACGGTCGCTTCCGCTGAGTCAAGCCCTTTCGGCAGAGCCTTGCTGTTTCTGCTGGATCGTTCTGCTGCTACTGAGCGTGTGTGGTGTTTGCTATTTGGGCTAGCATGCTGGTATCCTGACAATAAAAGTGGAATTACTCCAAGGAACTCCTTGTAAACAGGTTCACACCACCTTTTTCCTGTTAGCCTTCTTTTTCTCCAACCTCTGGTTGGGGGGGGGGGGTGCTTAGAAGGGAGGTTGAAGTGTTTTAAAACCCTAAATAAAGTAGGTTTTTTTTTTTTTTTTTTTTTTTTAAAGAAATCTAAGCCTGCACAGCAGACCTCCACTCAGCAAACACAGGTGTTTGTTTGCTTGCTTGTTTGTTTTAATTTGGTCTTGCCCAGCCTGGAGGTGTGTTGGCTGATGGTGATACTGGTAGAACTGGTTCTACCAAATGGCCTGGCTTCTGATGTCCTCAAGATTTCGGCCAAGCAAGGAGAGCACAGGAAAATGTCCCATGACACATCCTGGTCAGGTGTGGGCTGAGTGTACTGCATGCAAGGATGCCCAGATCATAGTTACTGCCTCTGTGTGTGTGTGTGTGTGTGTGTGTGTGTGTGTGTGTGAGAGAGAGAGAGAGAGAGAGAGAGAGAGAGAGAGAGAGAGAGAGAGAGAGGATTGTTACAAAAACAAAATAGGTCATTTTAACTTATTATAAACAATATAGTTCAAATTCAACCAAATATTTATACCTCTAAATCTCTGAATTCTGAAACTCTGCTCAGAATAATACATGTGACTTTAAGAAGGTATTTATCGCTGGGCAATGGTGGCGCATGCCTTTAGTCCCAGCACTTGGGAGCCAGAGGCAGGCGGATTTCTGAGTTCCAGGCCAGCCTGGTCTACAGAGTGAGTGAGTTCCAGGACAGCCAGGGCTATATAGAGAAACCCTGTCTTGAAAAACCAAAAAAAAAAAAAAAAAAAAAAAAGACTATCTACTGAACAAAGAAAGATGGCAGAATTATTATTTTTTTATTTATTTTTATATTTTATTTACATTTCAGATGCCATCCCCTTTCCCCATTTCCCCTCCCTAGAAAACCCCTATCCCATGCCCCCTTTTCCTTTTTGCTTTCATACATTTTTTAAAATGTTAATCAAAGGCTTTATAAGTTTGGTAATGCTCAATCAGAAGTGTAACCCACTACCCAACCTAGATATATCAACTATCTTTGACTGGTGGAGACACAAGAACATCTGCCTCCATGTCCCCCTCTTTCTCTCTCTTTCTCTCTCTCACCACCTAGCTTCTCCTCTCCTTCTCCTCCTCCTCTCCTTACTCCTCCCACCTTAGCTGCTCCTACACATCACCCTTCCTGTTAAAATAAAATTTTTTCTCTCAAAATGCAATTAGAGCATAATTATTCCTAATTGTACCAGTGAGGTACAAGATAGTCCTAATACCCCAGTCCATCATTTTGTTGACTAACCAGAACCTCTGTCAAGATGGCAGAATTATTTAAGAAGCTGTTTCAGTGAGAGCCGGGTTTCTGGCTGGAAGTGGTCACCGAGAAGCTTTCTTTGACCAAATAGTGATTTGGCTGAGGTCAAAGCCAGAATGTTTGTGAGTCACCACAATCTTTCGGCAATGTGGAACTTGTTTGGAAATCAAAACTGACTTGAATATTTTCTTACAGCAGTGGCTCCATGACATGGAAAGAGGAGTCGAGGTGGAGTTGAGAAAGTTCTTCAATAAGTTAGGTGTAGTTCACCCGATATAAGTTCATAACAGGACTATTAGTGTGGCCCAGGTAGGTGCGGCAATAGAAAAACTCAGGGACCTTGGCATTTCTATTTTTTTTTTTAAGTTTTTACATTTTCTTTGTTTCTGAGAATTTCCTATGTGTTTACTATGAAATCCAATCGCATCTACCCTCAGTTTCTCTTTCCAACTCCTCCCCTGCCCCTCACTAATACACTACCTCCGAACTTCATTGTTTTTGCTTTTGTTGTTTACTTACTAAGTCAAGTTCATCCTGCTCATGTGTGAATGAGTATAGAGCCACCCACTGCAACATGAGAAACCTACCCATGACCACACTCAAGAGAAAGAGTGGGTCTCCCGCTGCCGGCAACTATCCACTGCCCATAGCTCCTTAGCCAGGGATGAGGCCCAGAGAACATCCATTTCAGAAATTCAGGTTTTGCACAGCTGTTAGGGGGTTGTGCCTAAAATAGCAGAAGACATTCACAGCACTTGATCTCACTATCTGGCTCTTATGCCCTGCTCTGCCTCCTCTTTCACTGAGTTCTCTGAGACTTGATGATGGGAGGAGGGTACAGATGTCTCATTAGGGCTGAGGGCTCAGTCTCGTATCTTCAGTTCTTTGACAGTTGCACATCTGTGCATTGACTGCTGCCCATAGCAAAGAGAAGCTCCTCTGACCAAGAATGACAGCAGCCCGGGGCTCTGGATATGAACATAAATGGTTAGAATTTATCAAAAACAATAGCCGATTCTGCTTTACAGCCTATGACCTGCCCGGCCATGGCTTTGACCAGAACTATAGTACCAAACATCAAATGTCCTCCTGTGAAGTCAGCCACAAATCCAATCAGCTCTGCCATAACAGTTATACCACTATTGCCCACCAGTGGGTGAATGTTACCTGGCAGGTTGTTGAACCAAGCAAGGCGCTATGTTGGATGAGATCTCTAATCTCTTTCCCCCAACAGCCCACCTATCCCCTCCCTTCCTGTACTGTGAGGCTTAGCCATCAGGGAGGAAGTTCCCCACAACACTTTTATTTCTATGTAGGTATTTGCTCATATCTCTAGCTGAAGATATGCCAAGAATGTTTTCCTGTCAAGCTACGGTCATGAAGCTATGGCTAATCTCATTTCTTGAGGGTTTGGGGGGGGTGACATTAGGGGATCAGAGTTCCTTTCCTCTATGTCCTTGCGTCCTACATCGATAGGTGATAGTTATGGGTGGCCAGTGCATGCAGAACTTATTGTCCAAAGATGGTCGGGGAAAAGGCTACACTAGCTAGTGCTTCTCACTAAATTGAAGATGGAAACACAATGTTGGAACAGAAAATGAATACGGACAAACTGTGAGATACAATTATGTAGAGATGAAAGTGGAGCCAAAGAAACAAGGGGAATGGTGGCCTTATACACTTGGAAAAAAATGTGCATTGTGGCAGATGCTTCTTTTTATTTTCAAGTGATTGACTTGGCATTTTGTTCTCTTTTACTCTATGTACTAGAACAGCATATTCAGCCAAAAAAAAAAAAAAAAAAAAAGGTAAAGGGGTTGAGGGTGACATTTTATCAGTGACAGTGTAACATTAAAATCGAGTTGCAAGTTTAGGAAAGCTTCCAAACAGGTGAAAAGACTCTGACAAAGCTGATCAAGCTAAGAATTCACAGAGCAGCTGACGAAGGGCTTCAAGATCTCAAAATGAAGACTGTATGCCCAGTAAGTCACAGCACTGGGGTTGTTTCTGAACCAGTTCTAGCTTTCTTAGATCAATTTTAATGATGAAACACACACACACACACACACACACACATACGCATGTACACACATACGCATGTACACACATGTACACACATGCACACATTTGATGACCCTTTTTCTTTATTTTGTTTGCTCTTGCTTATGTACCTTTGTGACAAAATGTGAACCACATTGTAAGTTGAGAAATGTTTCCTAAAAGTTGGAAAGAGGCTGCAAAATCTCTCTCTCTCTCTCTGTCTCTCTCTCTCTCTCTGTCTCTCTCTCTCTCTCTCTCGTTCACACACACATACACACAAACACATGAACACAAATATACACACACAAACACAAGTTTCTGTGTGTTTAAATACCTCCCACCCATACATCTGAATACATTTATACAGGCACACAGATATACACTTAACAATCTTAAAGAATCTCTCCTCCATAGTCTGACCCCTAGTGTGCTTGACCTGCTTGGTGACTGCTCATCCCTCTGTCAAGGACCTTAGGGTATCCTCTGCCCCCTCACTTCCATGACAAAAGCTCTGGCCAGGCATGCTCCCCCACAGTCCTCATCACAAAGGCTCTAGCACACGGATGTGTCTGTCTAGACAGCAGACTGTGCTACTCAAAAAAAGAAAATCTGAGAAGCAAAAACCCCTAATTTTAAAGGAACATAAGCAAGAGAAAACTAAACAAATAAGAAAATAGGTCATCAAAGAGAGAATAATGGCGCCCCATGGGTGGAGGTGAGATGACCTTAGAAGTCTTTGTTTAAAGGTCTGGGCCTGACATTTTCTCACTTTCACTGTTGGCACTGAAATTCTACCAGCAGGCCTTTCTTTTCTTGAGGATATTTTTATTTATTTATATTTATTTATTCACTTTGCATCACAAGCACAGCTTCACCCTCCCGCTCATTATCCCCTCCCCTTCTCCTCAGAGAAGAGGAAGCCCCCATGGGTACCAACCTGACCTGGCACAACAAGTCACAGCAAGACTTAGCGCATCCTCTCCCACTGAGGCCAGACAAGGCAGTAGAGCTAGGAGAAAGGGATCCAAAAGCAAGCAGCAGGCAGAGGAAGCCCCCACTCCAATTGCTAGGGGACCCACATAAAGACCAAGCCACACATCTGCTACAGATGTATAGGGGGCCTAGGTCCAGCCCATGCCTACTCTTTGGTTGGTAGTTAAGTCTCTGCGAGTCCCCATGGGCTTGGGTTAGTTGACTTTGTAGGTTTCCTTGTGGTGTCCTCAATCCCTCTAGCTCCTTCAATCCGACCCCCTCCCATTCTTCTACAAGTCTCCCCAAGCTCCCCCTAATGTTTGTCTTTGGGTCTCTGCATCTGTTTCTATCTGCTGCTGGATGGAGCTTCTCAGAGGACAGTAACGCTAGGCTCCTGCCTGCAAGCATAGCAGAGTATCATTACCCTGAGTAATCAGGGATTGGTTCTTGTCCATGGGGTGGGTTTCAAGTTGGACCAGCCATTGGTTGGCTGTTCGCTCAATCTCTGCTCCATCTTTATCCCTGCACATCTTGTAGGCAGGACAAATTTTGGGTGAAAGGTTTTGTGGGTAGGTTGGTGTCCTTCCTCCCTCACTGAAGTCCCACCTATAGCTTTTAAGAAGAGAGAAAATGAGACTTATTTCCGCTAACGACTTGATTTTCTTAATGCTATTGAAAGAGTTCTCTATTATAAGGCTAGTCAAAACTAAAACAATACTTGATACATTTACCTCACTATGTATCTATTAGGGGAAAAAAATCACTAGATAGATTCATTGGAATTTTAAAACCCTAAAAAATAGTTCTCTAGTCATTCAAATGATAATGAAGAATGCTTGACAAGTGATACTCAGAGACACCACCACAAGGAAGCAGAAGAATACATTGTTTCGGAGATGGGAAACAGTTCTAAAAGAGGGGGTCTCTCCTTCCATCTAATAGGAAAGAAACCCACAGGTTCACTTTGAAACAGGACCCGCCTCCAAATGTCATGTTTGGGTGATGATTGGCCTGTTATAAAAACAGTCAGAAGTGACTCTTATGACATGATAAAGAGCGGAGGGCAGAAAGGAGACCTGTGCATCGGAGCCTTCTGGTGAATGGTTACAGAAACTCTTGTTTTCACGTTACAGAACGTCTCAAAATAGGACGCAGGCCTGCAGAGATGAGTCGGCAGTCGAGAGCACTGGCTGCTCTTGCAGAGGAGCCAGGTTTGGTTCCCAGCACCCACACAGAGGCTCACAACCCCCTGTGACTCCAGTTACAGGTGATCCAATGTTCTTTACTGGTCTCTGCTGTCATTACACTCACATGATGTATATACATACAATCAGGCATACACACATACACACAAAATTAATATTAAAAAACTTTTAAAAGTCAGCTGAAATTAGTTATTTGAGGCTAACATTTTTTTCAGTAATTTATTTTTTAATTTACTTTACATCCTGATTACAGTCCCCTTCCCTCCTCTCCTTCTCGTTCCAATCTCCTCTCCCCATAGGCCCCTCCCTTCTCCTCAGAGGAAAAACCCCCTTGGGTACCACCCTGCCCTGGGATATCTAGTCCCAGCAGGACTAAGCACATCCTCTCCCACTGAGGCCCAATCAGGCAGTCCAGGTAGGGGAAGGGGATCCAATGACAGGAACAGAGTCAGAGACAGTCCCTGCTCTACTTGTTAGGGGACCCACACGAAGACCAAGCTTCACATCTGCTACAAATGTGTAGGGGGTCCAGGTCCAGCCCCTGCATGCTCTTTGGTTGTTGATTCAGTCACTATGAGCCTCCATGGGCCCAGGTTAGTTGACTCTATAGGTCTTGTGGTGTTTTTGACATGAGGTTCTGAAGTGAATTTGGAGAACGAGCTTGACAAAGGACAAGAATCATGTTGCGTGGCTGCTCCAGACGGTCCGCCCTGTTCCATTCCTGACCTGTACTTGAGTGTTTCTGAGCGTCTGCCTTTTGTCTTGTCCTAACTGTCTATGACACAATTCTGCCAAACCCTTTGTGACCTAATGCCCACATCACTCTGGTGTCCCTCCCACCTTTGCCTTGTCTCCAAAAAATAGTACTCTATACATACTTTTGACTGTGTTTACCTCTCTGTATCATGAGTGCACTTAACGTGTCTGTCTGTCCGTCCCTCCAAATAAAGCTGGCTTCCTCTTCCTGTCACCAGCACAGTCTGGTGAATGAATGGATAAATTAACACTATGTGGGAACAACCCTGCCCCAGGCCACCCTCACTTAACCTCTCTAGTTCTGGCTTTCAGTGCTTCCTGTTAGGAAGGAAATACACCAGTAGATAATTCAAAAATAATAGCTGAAATTTTATGGCTCTAAAAACTGTGTTCTATATCAGTTAATTATTGCCGCATAATAAAAGTCTCAGAGAATGAAGCTGACTGTTTATTGGGTTTCGATAAGCGGTTCCTTTCTGGCCTTTTCTGGGCTCATTGCGACAGCATTCAGCTGGCTGGGATGGAGTCGTGGCTTGTCAGAGGCCTCAGTGGTAGCTGTGGGCTGGGCCTGGTGTCACTGCCAAGAACCCTTCCATCCTGAACACACAACCAGAGCTCGCTCCAAAAAGCCCCGAAGCTAAAGCAATTATTAAGCACGCGCTGCTGTCAGGTACGCAGGAGATCTATAGACCAAGGTAAATCACGTGGCCGTGCCGAGCCAATGAAGGGAGAAGTTAAACTTTGCCTGTCATCGAGTAGAACAGCAATCTTCACTTTTCATTTTTTAAATTCGGTTTTAATTAAAATTGAACTTCATCATTTCCCCCTCCGTATCTTCCCTCTGGCCCTCCCTGGTACCCTCCCCCAAGCACCTCCCATACCGCCCCTATCTCTGGTCGATAGCCTCTTTATTATTATTGTTAACGTGTGTGTGTGTGTGTGTGTGTGTGTGTGTGTGTGTGTGTGTGTGTAAACACAAGTCTGTTGGCATACAACCTGCTAAGTTCATTCTTCTTGTTTTTGTATCTGGCTTCAGTGCTAACCACGCTGCACTGGACAATCAGCAGGGGGCTCATCCCTGGGAGAGGCTGATTCTCCGTCATCTCTGTAGTTATTAATTACTGTAGGTCTTTGTCTAGGGGCGGGACCTTGCAAAATCCCCTTTTACGTTAACATAGAACTGCATTTTTAATCAACTGTAACTTGATAGTAACCTAAGGAGCTTTTTATTTCCTTGCTACTTCTGTAAAGGAGACTTTTTTTTTCCTTTCCCTGATACAGCCCCGCCTCCAGCCCTTAACTTTAGGTTTCCATTTAATTGCGTGCATCAGATCTTCATAGATCTTCGATGATTAAAAGCAAGTCTCGAATTCTTGGCTTGTAGGCTTGTTTTTGTTCTTTGACTACTTTAAATGTTGGCTATTTAATCAAGCAGATTTTTTTTTTTTTTTTTTTTTTTTTTTTTTTTTTTTTTTAGATTTTTACCAATAAAAGATACATTGGGCTTTTAAAAATTCAGAATTGAAAATAATTTTGCTTGTTTTTAAACCCCTTTATAATGTGGATATGAGGAAATATTACATTTATATGTTGCCTTAGTTTATTCTGTGTGGCGGTAATAAAATAGCCAATGCTAGGTACATTATAAGGATGAAAAGGTTTGTTTAGCTCACAGGTTTAGAAGCCCAGTTCTTTGGAAACAGAATCTATTTAGCTCTAGGGAGGCCTTCCTGGCTGTATTACAGCAAAGCAGACAATGTCACAGTGGGAACATAAGCCAGAGAAAAACAGGTATTTTATAATGAGATAGAAGGCAAGACAATAGGGAGAAGCCAGACATACAGGTTTGATAACAACTAATGTCCCCTGAGGAGCCAGCATTAATCTCTTTGAAAGGCAATACCCCAAGTAGCCTAATCCCCTGGCACTGAGCCCCACCTTTTAAGTGTTCCAACCCTCCTCATGGCTTCACTGGGGACTGAGGTTCCAGTACACACACCTTGAGAGAACACAGTCAAAGCATCCCATACAAGAGCACACACAGTTCACAATTTAGATCATATCTGTTGAACAATCCTCATCTAGAGAAGCCATGCTCTCAGGTTATACGGGCCTATAAATATCATACATAAATATGTTGAAGGCAACCGTGGAGACCTCAGTGATGCCTCCAACTTGTTCTGGCCTCTATTCATACCCTGGAAATCAGGGGTTTGCAACCTTCCTAATGCTGTGACCCTTTAATACAGTCTTTTATGTTGTGATGAGTATCAACCATAAAATTATTTTTGTGGCTACTTCGTAACTGTAATCTCAGTACTGTTGTGAATCATAATGTAAATATCTGATCTGCAGGGTATCTGATATGTGACCCCCAAAAGTGGTCATGACCCACAGGTTGAGAACCACCACTCCAGCTGTTTACTGTATCTCCCAACCCACTCTGGGTTATCCTTGTAACTGAGTAAATGTGAGCCCTCATGGAGAATACCTGTACAGGGTTACACTCTGAAACAGTTAGGGCAGCCCCCTAGAGGACAAGAACACAGAAGAAGAGAGCATTCTGCTTTCACATCCTGGCCCAACTGCCAGCATGACAGGAAGCCCAGGCTATACCAGAAGAACTGTCGCCCAGCCAAGCCACACAATTAAAACAAACAATAAAGTCATGAAATTTAACATTAAATTTAAGTTTAAAATTAAATTAAAACAAACATTTAAGTCATGAAATGTTGACGTAATTTTTAAGTAACAAAGGGTAATTGACCCAATACTTGTGTAAGTATTTTACGATCATGTTTCATTTAAATAGTAAAATCTGTTACTATGGAGCTGGGAAAGTATATGGATAAAGTGCTTGCTGCGTGGGTATGAGGACCTGAGTTCGATTCCCCAACTTCCATGGAAGAGCCAGGTGTGACTTCCTGTACTTGTAGTTTAAGTGCTGTGGAGGTAGAGATGGGTGGGTTCCTGGATCTCAATGGCCTAGCTTAATTGCTGAGCCCAGGTCCCACTGAGTGATCCATAGCTGCTAGGGAATGCAGAATCATCTTTCTCTCTATGTGTGGCCATCAGATGCCCATCGTCCAGCAGATGGCCCTGCACACATGCACCATGGGAAGTACCAATTGGACTCAGTGGGTTATAAAAATAAAAAGAAGATGACATGAAGGTGGGAGGGGATTGGCTGGAGGGTTCAGTGGGGTGTTGGGGTGGGGAGTGAGAGGTGAATATGATCAAATACATTATATGCATGTGTGAAATGTACAAAGGATAAAAAAAATATCATAAGAACACACATTAGAAAACAAATTTGAGGAAAAAACCAAATTGGTGGTTCTGGAGAATGACATGGAGGTTGATCTCAAGCCTCTGTGTAACCCATACACATGTACACTCACACACACACACACACACACACACACGTACATGACCATGTGTGAGCACAGACTCCCCACTGCCCCCCTTATCAATTACCTGGCGCCTATTGCCATGGAACTTTAGACAGGTCAGTCACAGGGTGTCATTCCCTTGCCCTTACTTTTACATACTTATTGTGTAGTTCAATATTCATTAATTTTGTTCCAGAAACTTCTTCCTCTTTCTCTCTCTCTCTCTCTCTCTCTCTCTCTCTCTCTCTCTATATATATATATATATATATATATATATATATATACACATTTCTACCTTTATTCCATCAGCTGAACATTGTGTACCTTTAACAGTGTCATTTGATTATCTCCTCCCCCCAACTTGGGATTTTATGTACAGATTTTCTAATTAGATAAAATATTAGGACTTAGAGATGTTTGGTTATATTTTGAATAAATAAAAAAATATTTTAAATTAACATATATGGAAGGACTCTCACCTCCACCAGGTGGCTGCTTTGTTGCCTAGAGAATAAGGCCATTTCCAAGTGCTTGTGACTGAGTAGCACCATCAGGACTTCTGCATCTGAGGTCGTCATTTCTCCCAAGAGTTTTCCAACTGACTAACTCCCCAAATCCAGACAGCATCCTCCCAGTGGACCCAATCAGCAGGTATATTCCCCAGGCCCAAAGCGTGGCAGTGTCTGGCAATTAATTAAACCTGTTCTTCTGAACAATCAGCAGCTGGGCAACGGTGTGGATAGAATTGCCTATGAATTGTATTCTGAGAAAGTCATGTACTCAAGAGATTTATACTCAAGTCTAAATCGCTAGTGTCTCAGATCTGATAAAGGAATAGACCACAGTATGGCCATCCCTCTAGATTTCCTAAAGAGTTTGTAAGATTTTAATGTTTTTCTTTGTTTGTTTTGTTTTAAGATGGGGTTGACCTCAAAGTCAACGATAGGCTTGATTTTCTAATCTTCCTGACTCCACTCCACGGATGCTGGTTTTATATCTGTGCTTTACCTATTGGCAGCTGTTGAGCTGGAACCCACAGTTTCATGTACCCTAAGCAAGGTACCAACTCAGCTACGCCCAGCCCTCATGTTCTGTGGATGTCCGTCTTCATCCCGTCAGCTGAACATTGTGTCCCCTTAACAGTGTCATTTGATTATCTCAACTTGGGATTTTACGTCTAGATTTTCCAATTAGATAAAATTATTAGGACTTAGAAATGTTTGGTTATATTTTGAATAATTAAAAAATATTTTTAATTAATGTTAGTATGCTATATAAAAGCTGGCCAGAACCAAATGCTAAGATTTATGTAAGCCCATCTGCAAAACTAGCTCAGTTTTATTTTATGTATGTATTTATTTATTTAACCATCTCAATTTTATAAGGGGCTACATTTTCTTTTTTTTTTTTTTTTTTTTTTTTTTTTTTTGGTTTTTCGAGACAGGGTTTCTCTGTATAGCCTTGGCTGTCCTGGAACTCACTCGGTAGACCAGGCTGGCCTCGAACTCAGAAATCTGCCTGCCTCTGCCTCCCAAGTGCTGGGATTAAAGGCGTGTGCCACCACCGCCCGGCAGGGGCTACATTTTCAACATGCAGTTTTGACCAACGGTATGAAAAACTTGAATCTAAACACAAATAGAGAGCAGGTGAAAGATCATTTATTGATAATGTCCCTCACTTGTATTGATTTGTGGCTGCACTTACTGGCTTTGAAACTGGATCCTATATTGACTCTGGTTTTCTTTCCCAGAGCTACAGAACACCAGCTAGACACTGAAGCTGTCTACCACTCCAAGACACTAGCGCCCCAGTCAATACCACAGTGTCCTCTTTAGAAATACAGGGCCCATTTTAAACCTACCATTCATTCACTGTAAATTTTAGAAACCTTAAATAAGTGTGAAAGGTTGAAAAGCAGTATTGTTCAAAAATGGGCTTATCTCGGTTTTGTTAATATTATTAAAAAACATACTTTCTTTAGGTGCCTGCCTGTCCCGTGTGCTTCGTAAGGACCATCTCGCCTGCCCTCATAACTATCCTACTGAGCCCGAGAGGCTGCACTGGACAATGGTTTATGGGAACACCAGTTGCCCAAAGGCAAAACATTGATGGCAGAGCCTGTAGTCTGTGCTCAGCTCTGTCCCAGATCAGGTCTGTGGCTGTTTGACTCATTATGTCCCTCTGCAAGCTGCCTTTCCTCTCTGTACCTCAGACCTCACATCCTGAAGAAGAAAAACAAACAAACAAACAAACAAACAAACAAACAAAAAAACGCCACAAAAACTTTACAGACATGTTTTCTAAGCTTGTTTGAGATTCATCATTGACTTATTTGAATGTTTCCAGGCTAGGGATATCCCTAATATGTACAACAAGGCTCTGGGCTTGATTCCCCGGCACTAAGAAGAGGCAGAGAGAAAACAGACAGAAAAATAAACAGAAAGAAAGAAAGAAAGAAAAAAAGAAAGAAAGAAAGAAAGAAAGAAAGAAAGAAAGAAAGAAAGAAAGAGAGAGAAAGAAGGAAAACAGGGAGGGGACAGAGGGAGGGAGGAAAGGAGAGGGGAGGGGGAGGGAAAAGGGAAGGGGAGGGGGAAAAACAAGGGAGGGAGGAAGGGGCAGGCATGAAGACAAGGAACATTCCTATATCCGTATCAGGGCATCTCAGGTTGTCCCAGCCTTTCTGAGCCTCTCAGGGTCAGGAACCCAAGTATTCTTGGCCAGTAGGTGATATTGTGTTGCTGTTGACTCAAGTGAACGGAAAACCTGATAAAAGCCTTCCCGATGGCATCTAGCTTGACAAATATCTGACAAGTTTTGCGAGTTTAACAGGTTCCCTTCGGAATGGCTTCGGCAAGGTGGAGGAGGCCTCGGGTGCTGACCTGCCTGAGAGTGGCCCGTTTCAAAGGCTCCCGGTTATAGAGGCCTCTGTTTCTTATCCATCGGCTCTCTCACCTCGCCTAAAGTGAGCAGCATGCAGCACAGCCTCTGTGGAGACAATGCCCCGAGGTCTTCAGCACACTGGCTGGTGATGTATGTGTTTCCCTTCTTTCTCAGACCATCACTGTTTCAGTAAAATTCAGTGAGAACAACAGAAAACACCAATAGAACTTTCCAGGACAGCTGTATACTGTCTTCAACTGAGAAACATGCCCTGCCCCTTGAGGTATGACAGGGAACTACCGCCCAGGGAGAGGGCCTTTCAATCCTTACACACTGCTTTTTTTTTTTTTTTTTTTCCCCAAGACTGGAGGACCTACTAGTCAAAACTAATGATTAATTTTTATATTACCCAAAATAATAAAACTGATATATTATTTAGTTTCTGTAAAGTATCTAGTGCTCTTTATTTTTAGACTAATTTTTCTCATAGATCCAGTTTAATTCTCCCAGGAAAATTTACAGTAAGCCACATAGAGTTGTTGCCTGTGTTTTTAGGCTCAAAGCAATTCCATACATACCCAGTATTCACATACCATGACACTATAAACATAACATCAGGTCATTCAGAGAATTGTTTTATCTGCCTAGCAACCAGGAAAGGGTATGCGGAACTCCAGGAAGGAAGAGAAAAAAAAAAATGTTTCTCAATACTTCTCAGCTGATTTGGTATGATATTAAAGGTAACCCAATGGAAAAGATAAGATTAACATTACGGTTTAAAATAATCCTGATTATAAATTTTTTTAGTATTATAACTGATTTATGAGTCAATTTTTTTTTTTTTTTTTTTTTTTTTTTTACTGCCGAGTGTCTCTATAGTGTTTCCATGCCATGCATACAAAAGACGAATGCATAGAAATAAAGGAAATGGGATGTGTGCCTGTCACTTACTGTGTGAGCATTTCTGTGACTTGCCTCAGTCACATTAAAACAGAACTTAGCTCCCTGCTTTCCATATCAGATTAGGTCTAATTGTGGCCATAAACAACTGACCGTGTGGACATAATTAGGAAAGCCAAGTGTCTGTCCCAAGAATGCAAGACGGGCGGGGTATGACCTGACCTCTGACTCACACCTTTAAGGCAGACAGATGTGAGAGGATCTCTGGGACAAGGTCATTCTGGTTTATACAGGAGCTCCAGGCCATGCAGGGTGACAATATAGTGAAACCCTGTCAACATTTAAAAAAAAAAAAAAAAAGTATTTTTTATTTCAACGGAAAAGAAGTAGAGCAACTCAATTTAATTTTTGTTTTTGTTTTTTGTTTTTTCGAGACAGGGTTTTCTCTGTGTAGCCCTGGCTGTCCTGGAACTCACTCTGTAGACCAGGCTGGCCTCGAACTCAGAAATCCGCCTGCCTCTGCCTCTCAAGTGCTGGGATTAAAGGTGTGCGCCACCACTGCCAGGCGCAACTCAATTTTAAATTCATATTTTTTGTTTGTTTTGAGAAAGGAACTATGTTGAAGCTCAAAGGAAACCAATCAACTGTAAAGCCCATTGCTGCAGGCTAGCCCAAGCTGACACTGTGCTACATCTGCATTTAACATTTCTCTAGTGCACACTCTGGTGAATCTCCTCCTTGGAAATATGCCCATATTTGCTGCATATTTCTTTGGAACAAATGCTAATTCAGAAATAAAAGATCATTCACACAGTAAAGCTCTTAGAAACAGATGTCACGTCATCTCAGAATTAAATACACCGTTTTCTCTGCCTCCAGCCGTCGGAGGGATTTTCGTTTGTGCATTTTTGCTTGTGAATTTTTGTTTGTTTGTTTGTTTGTTTGTTTGTTTTGTTTTGTTGTTGTTGTTGTTGTTGTTTTGAGACAGAGCTCTTGGCACGTCACCATGGCTGGCCTGAAACTTTCCAGTAAGAATCTTTATTCTGATTCTAACCCACACTGCATGCTATTTTCACCTTTCACTGTTCGGTCTTCTCATCTCTTGTAGGTTTACTGGAAGAAGCAGAGTTCCCTGTCACCCCTGAGCTTGCTCTTTGATGGTTCCTCTCCTCCGGGACTGCATCCATGTTCACTATGGGACTGGACTTTATCATAGTTTCCTAGATAAATTCAAAATACTAGACTTCATTTCTGATGCATAAGCTAATTTTTCTTCTAGTTTTGTTTGAAATTCCCACTGTTTGACATCAAAAAATTTTTTTGAACTTTTATACACGGAGGCTTCTTCTCCCTAGCTTTCGTCTTCCCATACCCTGTGCATGTGTCTTCACTTTTACTTTCCTCGGATTCTTTGAATGTATTTGTTTTATGTGTAATTATGTAATGGGGTTAATCAGTTTCTTACAACAGAATATCTGAGGTAATTAACTTACGAGGCAAAAAGGTTTAAAGATGGAATCTTGGTTTGGTAGACAGGAGCTCAGGCGTGGGAGCCTTAGCTTGTACTCTGGTTCCTATGTGTGTGCTCACCTGGGCCTGTAACCATAGTGCTGAGGATGGCAGGGGCAAGAAGATCGCTGGGGTTTAGTCAGAAATCCTGCTTCAAAGGAGTTGGCTGGAGGGTGGTAGAATAGACTGCCTTTAGCTTCTTCTGATCTCTGTAGGTACACACTCACACACACACGCACAGACACATAGACACACACACACACACACAGTCACACAGTCACACATAACCACACACCACAGTCACACACATAGTCACATACAGAGTCTCTCTCTCTCTCTCTATCTCTCTCTCTCTCTTTCAGATACACAGGCACACACACACACACAAACACACACACACACACACACACACATATATATATATATATACACACAGTCATAAACAATCACATACACACACTATAGTCACACACAGTCTCTCTTCTCTCTCTCTCTCTCTCTCTCTCTCACACACACACACACACACACACACACACACACACACTGATACACACATAGTCACACAGAAAACAAGGAAGTACAATGCCACAACTTGGGGGTTCTGGTCTATGCTCGATCAGTCTCTTGGCTTTGGCCTATGATAGGAACACCACATCATGGTGTGATCTTGAAGTAGAGGAAAATTCATCTCATGGCCAGGAATTAAAACAAGAAAATTAAGGGTTTGTCAAACAAGTAGAGTAATGTGTTACTGAGCTTCTAGGGGCTAGTTTTAAGTCAAGATTTTATTTATAGTCTATAATATTAGGTACATGTGGCTAAAAAATTTAACCAACTGACTCTGTATCAACATGAGATGTCAACAGCCTATGGCAGTATCATCCTTTGAAAGCAGAGAAAAAGTTATAGTCTCATTCTTTCTCAGTTTAACTTGTATTCTTGGCCTTGCTGAATTGGGTTTACCATAAAGGAAGACAAACACTAATGTTCAAAGTCTTAATAATGGACTACAAAATATGGAGGCCAGAGGTAGAGAACCTGGTGACAGCTACTAGCGGCAAACTGATGTGGTTGATGACTTCTCTTGAAGTCTTCAGTTTGAGGTGTGGCTTTTCCGCAGTAAAATCAATGCAGACGGTCACCACTCTGTGCTAGGTGGGCTCTGGGGGCCAGAAGGCTAACAGAAAGTCCAGCGAGAGTGCTTAGAAATAGTCACTAGAAGCTTACAATCCATCCTGAGCCGAAGGGCTGTCAAAGGATACTTACAGAACTGCTGAACTGCAGGGGACAGGGGTGTGGGGGTGGAGGTGTGGGGAGTAGGGGGTGGGGGAGTTGAGGGGATAGGGGGTTGGGGTGTAGGGGGTTGGGGTGGGAGGTAGGGAGTTGGGGTGGGGTGGGTATAGGGGTGGGGTGCTCTCCAGAAGGGAGACTCTAGGAGCAGCTGGCACAGGGAGTGCTCTCAATAGTAACACACTCCAGCAGCTCTGAGTCATGCTTTGGTTGTCAGATTCCACTCTGGAGCATGTGGAACCAAGAGCCGGCTCTGCAGTCTCCTGCCATACTTAGTACAATTCTCCCTTTCCCTTTCTGCAGTGGGAGGAAACTTCCGAGGCTTCCATTTCTTGGTCATGAATCCCTGGCCCTAGCCTGCTGTTCCTTATTTACTATGCTGGAGACTAACATAGTCTCACCAGACTATAATAAAGGCCTTTCTTATACAAACCAGGACCACCAGCCCAGAGATGGCACCACCCACCATGGGCTGGGCCCTCCCCCACTGATCACTAATTGAGAAAAATGCTTTACAGATGGATCTAATGAAGGTACTTCCTCAACTGAGACTCCTTTCTTTTTGAAGACTCTAGCTTGGGTCAAGTTGACACAAAACCAGCCAGTGCACCTGGTTTGCAGAGCATGAGGAGGTGGGGATGGGGAGAACCCGAGGAAGAGTCCAGGGTAGAAGTTTGAGCTAGGGCTGGATGGCACACGGTCTCTGAATGGAACACTTCTGATTTCTTTGGGAACTCAGCTGTGTCACGTGATGTTTTTCTGGATGCTTTCTTGAGAGAGGATGTTTGGCTAAAACAGACACTGGAGAAGGCATGTGATGTTTCTTTGGAACAGATGTTTGAGAGGACGCATGATGTTTGGAAAGAGTATAAGTAGAACCCCACAGACAGTGAAAAGATGCTCTTGCATTGCTACGCCTTGCAACGCTTTGCTGGACTTCACTGGTCTTCATTGGTTTTCCATGATCTTCTCTTTGCAGAGAGAAATGTACCAAAGAACTTCTCATGGTATTCCAGCTATTTCTTGCCGTTTCTGCTGACTTGTGTCAATTCGGTGGAACCTTGCCGTTTCTGCTGGATTGAGCTGCTGCTACTGATTCATGTTTGGTGTTTGTGATTGGATTGAACTGCTGGTATCCTAACAACAAAGGATGGAATTACCCCCAAAGAACTACTGACAATCAGCTTAGAGTCTGTAGAGAGGAAGTTGGAGAGAAATAGAAGCAGAGACTAAAGGGTGACTTAGGAAGTAGATTAGACAGGGCTCCTTCTTCCCCTTGGTAAACGACGACGCCTGGGGCTTGCTCATGAGGCACAGATAAGATGCTGGGAGATGATTCAAAGCATAAAATGTTCATGACACACAGAAAGCTGTTTTCATGCACAATAATTCTGATTCTAAGGTAGAGGCAAATCGTAACGTGCATTTAAAAGCAGAAATTGTCCTTTGTAGCTGGAGAATTTTCTGTGTGTGTGTGTTTGGGAAGGGGGGGGGAGGGGGTTACTATGCATTCTTTCTTAGAAAGCACCATTCAGTGGGTCTGGAATGTGGCTCAGGAACCCCAGGTGGTCCCTGTCTGTGAGCAAACTGGAAAGTCAAGTGAGCTGCTGGCAGCAAGCTGAAGTTCTATTGCAGGCTATGTGTATCATGTGCCTCCATAATACAAAATGCTAGAAGTTACAGACTGTTCTGTATTGGCAGAGTGCAGGTAGGTGGTTCCCAGGGATTGCCTGGCAGGGAGAGCCTCAACACCAGGACAGCTCTGAGCATCACCATCATCGATGTGTTTACACCTTGGTTATTTTGGTATTTTGCATGGATACATATGTTTATTAACAGGTGATTGAATGAGAAAAGTAATAAAAACGAAGGGCCAGATGGCTCCTCAGCCTGGTGGAGGAGGAAGTTCCTGTGTTGAAGGATTGGGTCTGAGGCAAAGGTGCTCAGAGGTGGGGTCTCTGAGAGGGGAATGGTTCCAGTTCATGGAGACTCTGATCTTTTCATGGCTTAGACCACTGCTGAGTTCATAGCTGAATGGGCATTCAGATGTGGGTCTTTGGCTAGAGGAAGTAAATCTGTGGAGGCGTGACTTTGATAGATTTTTGTCCCCAGTGTTCCTCCTTACCACAGTTCGAGCATGTTTCCTCTGCCATGCCCTTTCACCGTCATACACTGCCCTACCAGGGGTGGGGAAGCAGGAAGTTACTGTGGGCTGAAACCTCTGAAACTAGGAGCCGAGGAAGCATTTCCTTGTCCGGTGTTTTGTCATAGCAACAGGAAAGCCAAGTAACAGCAACCTAGTTGGTGTATTTATAATTGTGAAAATTCATCCCAGCACTGGTCCCTCTTCATGCAAACATCTGCTATTTCTATTTGCTTTTGCAGTAATACCGACCAAACTCAGGGCCCTGGGCATGCTAGGCCAGCGCTCTACCACTGAGCTAGGCATCTGGGCCTGTTAAGTATCAAAATCCGTTAGTGGATCCAGCCCTTCTGTTTCAGAGAATCTTTTGTCTCAAGAGTTCGGTGACATGTGGGAGTTGTGGAGGACACGATCAGTAGCTGCTTGGTCATAGAGAATGTTTTTTTTGTGTGTGTGTGTGTTGTTGTTGTTTTGTTTTTACAAGGTATTTATTCCAGTTTGAGCTAAGTCAAGACAGCCGTTTCTGTACATACGCCCTTTCTGAGACCTAACGGTAAGCTTCTCAGGGGATTCCCACTGCAGGACACATGGAAGCAAGTTCATTCATCCTATACTCTTCATGCTAGTGAGCCATGCAACAAAACCACTATTTTACATATTTTACAGGGTCTCACTATGAATCCCATGCTGCCTTCAAATCCACAACTCTCCTCCCTCAGCTTCCCAAACCCTGGGGTAACAAAAATGTACAACTGTATTCAGCTTAAAAATCTTCATCTCCTTTCTCCAATTCTTTCTGAAAAAGCCTATGCAAACCCCAATGGAAACCACCAACACACATCCATCTCTGTTCTCTGCTTTAAAGCAAAAATATTTTAAGGTACTTTAATTTGAACATACTTTTAAAAGTGGAGAAAGAGGATTCTCTAATGACCTACTTAAACCAAAGACAGTAGGCTGGCAAGGTGGCTCAGCAGTCAAAGGTCCTTGCTGCATGAGCTGGGTGACCTGAGTTCAGCCCCAGAAAGCATATAAAGGTGGAGAGATCTGCCTCTCCAAAACTGTTCTCTGACCTCTATGTATGGACTGCATGTACACACACACACACACACACACACACAGAGAGAGAGAGAGAGAGAGAGAGAGAGAGAGAGAGAGAGAGAGAGAGAGAGAGAGAATAACTGAAAGATATATTTTTGAAAAGGTCAGAGCAATCAGGACTGCCATGGCTAAGCTGGGGCTGTAAGGAGATGCTGTTGTTTCTCACACAATGCAGTAATTCCGCTTGTGGACGTCACTCAGAAGAACTAACAGCTGGGTCAGAAAGACGTCAGGACACTCATCTTCATAGCACAGTTCACACTCGCTAAAGGGTTGAAAGGACCTGGTGTCTGTTGAGAGATAACACAATAAACCCAAGTGGCCCAAACTCCACAGGAAACACTTCTTCTGCCTAGAATAAGAATACATGTCACTATCAGGTCCAGAGGAAGCTCCATTTTCACAAATTCTCTCTGCTAGACAGAAGCCAGTTCCCTTCTACCAAAAGGAACCATTTTCCTTCACACTGGCAGTGGACAAATGTTTGTCTGTGGTGCCTATTAGTGCACCAAAGAGCATGCTGGCCCCCAGGCTCCCTTGCTATGACAAATACCTGTTGCAAATTTGAGTTTTAGCATCCTAGTTCTCAGCTCCTCCCCTACCCTAAGCTTCTCTAGCTCATGGGCTCCCTTCCCCTCCAGCTACTCCTTCTCCTTATAACCCCCCCCAAGTAGCCATGTTCTCTTTTCTTTTGTGCTCTCTCCCTCTTCCTCCTCTCCCCTTCCCCCTCCCCTCCCCCTCTCCCCTCCCTCTCTTCTCTCTTTCTTCCCCCTCTCCTCCCTCTCCCTCTCCCTCTCCCTCTCCCTCTCCCTCTCCCTCTCCCTCTCCCTCTCCCTCTCCCTCTCCCTCTCCCTCTCCCTCTCCCTCTCCCTCTCCCTCTCCCTCTCCCTCTCCCTCTCCCCCTCCCCCTCCCCCTCCCCCTCCCCTCCCCCTCCCCCTCCCCCTCCCCCTCTACATCCAGCCCTCCACCCTTTTTCTGCTTCTTTCACGGTCATGCACAGTCTGCTGGCTATGCACATTCTACTAGTTACTCTCCCTGCTCTGGACTCTTCTTGATGCCTCTGACTGTTGTTTTCTCTCTCATAGCTACAATTTAAAAAACAAAGAAAAAAACAACTTCTTTTTAAGCACACCATGGGCTGGTCATGAGGTCAGTTTACACATATACAGATACATAAACCTTGAGGACACTCTGCTTATTGAAATAAGCTAGACACAGGGACAGCTGGCTTCCATTTACGTGAAGTATCCAGTTAACCCTGTGAAGGTAGAGTGATGCCTAGCGAGGGAGTCAGGGAAGAAGGAACACACTCGTCACTGCTAAAAGTTTGACGAGTTAAACAGTTTGAGTTTGGAAGGATTCAGAAGTTCTGGAGCAGGGTGCTGGTGTTGGCTGCACAACGAAAGTGTTCTTCCTGCTGTAAAACTGTGCAGTTAAAAATGAGTAACCAGGCCAGTAAGCTCTATAGGAGGTTCATACGCTGGTGACTGCATTAACTCAACACAAGCTAGAGTCACTCTTGAGGAGGGAGCCTCATTTGAAGAATTGCATCCATCAGTGGCTTGGCCTGTGGGTGAGTCTGTGGGGGGTATTCCTTGATTAGTGACTGACATGGGAGAGTTCTGCCCACTGTGGATGGTGCCATCTTTGGGCAAGTGCTCCTGGGTTCTATAAGAAAGCAAACTGCCAGTACACAGTGGTTCCTCCCTTGAGTTACCTCAACAGTGGACTGGAATGCTTATGGAAGTGGAAGCCACATATACCCTTTTCTTCGGAGATTGGTTTTGGTTGAAAGCAAGCTGGGGCTGCACCCTTAGCCCCAGTTGAATTTTTTTTAAATATGGAGATGGCTCAGTGATTAAGAGCGTCTACCACTGCTGCACAAGATGAAGGTTAGGTTCCTAACACCCATTTCTAGTGGCTCACAATCGCCTCAAGCTCCATCTCCAGGTATCCAGTATGATCTACAACACGAAACCGCCTGATCTTAGTAAATAGTTTTAATTACAGCAAATTATTAAACATTTATTTCCAATGTAAGAAATATGTAGAATACAGAGAAATATTATAAGAGAACATTTTTCAAGGAAAAGCATGACTCTTGACCAACATAAAGTGAATATGTTCCAAATATATAAAGGTACTTAAGGAGAATGTGAATATCTTATACATAGGCCAACAAGAATGTTAAGATGAATTTGATAGCCAGTGCCAAAGTAGGTGGTATTTAATGAGCAAAACATATTACGTTATTGTGGGTAATTATATGCTCATTATAAAACCCCTTTAAAAAGGAACTTAAGCATGTGGATTGTAAACATTGTATCCTGTCAAATTGGCTAATTAAAGGCTGTACACTAAACCAGTGATGTCGGGAATTCACTAGCTCCTACCTTTGCTCATGCAAATTTTCAAGCTTTCATTTTTAACCAATCAAAGGCGAATATCGTGCCGATTCTAATTATATTTCCTTGATTACAAGTTTGTCCTTTTTCATGAAAAAAAAAAAAACCTAGTTGACATTCTTTGGGTAATAATTCGTCATGTTCCATCTCTTTGCGTTTATCTGGAGACTCCATTTTTAGAACCTCGGGGTTTCTGCAGTACATTATAGGCCTGCCAAGTTCTGAACGGGAAAATCGAGTCAACCTCTCATCCACTTGAAAAAAAATTGGTTTGTTATTAATTTTTAAAATTTATTCACTTTATACCCCAATATCAGCCTCCCTCTCCTCCCAGTACCCCCTCACTCAGATCCTTCCCGCATTCTCCCCTGAGAAGGGGAACACCCCCCCCCCCCCATTACCCCACATACACATCAAGTCCCTGCAGGACTTTACAGGACAGAAAAGAAAATTCTTTCGCAAGTCCTCAACCCCCAAATACTCTCCCTTTTGGAGGAGTTAAACTTCAGGCAGAGCGTGGAGCCTTCATTAAGCAAGTCTAGCAAAGTTTCCATAGTGCAACTGTTTGGATACACCCTGGGCCTGGAAACCATGGTGCACACCAGTCCTGTGCATCCTGGGCTCACCACTCTCCCTTACGTGGCTGCGGATGGCCGAGCAAAATGTTCAAGGGCCACTGGTCATTAGTTGGGAGTGCAAGGAGACTTGGATTGGCAGGGTCCACAGGCAGAGTTGGGGAAAATTAGGGGCGGTGTAGGGACGCTTTCTGACCTGACCAGAGAAGGATTGGGAAGAGGGAGGAGAAGGTGTAGCCTTGCGACAGGTGAGACGACACGAGCTACCCGCCCCCTTCGTCCCGCCTACAAGGGAGCGGGAGGTGCCAGGGAGCTAGGGCGGGGCGACCTTTGCTCGAGCCCTAAACCATCCGGGCGGGTGGGGAGGAGCGGCCGGACTGGGGTGAGGTGTCCGGGTCCTCAGAGTCCGAGGTCGCCTCCTTGCCAAGTGGCCTCGGCGCTCCCGCCCCTCCCACCGGGTAGGGTTTGGCCGCGGGGGCCGCACCTGGGCGCGCGGTTTCGGTCTGACCGGACTCCGAGCTAGTTTCGATTAGGGACAGCGGCTGGGCCAGAGGGCGGAGCGGTCGGGACGCAAGAGAGGAGGGGACTCGGTGTGAGAGGCTCGGTGGGGACAGTCCCGCGCTGGAGACAAAGAGCGCCCAGAAAGCGCAGCGAGCATCGCTGCTACCCAGCCCGGCAACCTCGCAGACTTGAGGACAGGGTGAGCGGCGGAGCAACCACAGCTGCTGGGGACCCACGAGGCTACGCGGGATGCGGACGCCGGTGGTGATGACGCTGGGCATGGTGCTCACGCCCTGCGGATTGCTGCTCAATCTCGTCAGTACGCTGGCCCCCGGCTGGCGGCTGGTGAAGGGCTTTCGGGACCAGCCAGTGGACTTGGTGCTGTACCAGGGGCTGTGGGACATATGTCGCGAGCAGAGCAGTCGCGAGCGCGAGTGCGGCCAGCCCGACGAGTGGAACTACTTCGAGACCCAGCCAGTGCAGGTGGCCCGGGGACTCATGGTCACGTCACTGGCCACTACCGCCCTAGGGCTGCTGCTGGCTTCGCTCGGCGTGCGCTGTTGGCAAGAGGAGCCCCACTTCGGGCTAGCCGGCCTCTCGGGGGTCGTGCTTTTCGCTGCTGGCCTCTTCAGCCTCATCCCCGTTTCCTGGTACACCCACTTCTTGACAGATTCCGTCGTCCTGGCCGCCCCGAGCCACCCGGTCACCGTGCAAGTCAGCTACAGCCTGGTGCTGGGCTACCTAGGCAGTTGTCTGCTGCTTCTGGGCGGCTTCTCGCTGGCGCTCAGCTTTGCGCCTTGGTGCGAAGAGCGTTGTCGCCGCTGTCGCAAGGCGCCCTCAGCAGGCCCGCGCCGTAGCAGCATCAGCACCGTCTACGTGGACTGGCCAGAACCCGCGCTCACACCTGCCATCAAGTACTACAGCGAGGGTCAGCATCGGCCTCCTCCCACCGAGCACAGGGACACCGGCAAGCTCAAGGTGGGATTCCCGATGCCACGACCGCCACCCAAGGCCTACACCAACCCGATGGATGTGCTTGAGGGAGAAGAAAAGAAGACAGCCACCTCCCAAGGCGGTTCCTCCTCTCGCAGCACTCGGCCCTGCCAAAATTCGCTGCCTTGTGACTCCGATTTGTAGACAGGGCTCACCTGAGCTCCGCCTGGGGTCTGAGGGTGACTTGAACTCCGCATGGCCAGTACATCTCCAACCAGAGTCCTGGACACCTTCCTCTACTTGGAGGGCAAGCCTTCCTTTCCTGGGGCCAAACGCCTCTCCAGATACTAGGTTGGGTTCATTTATCTTTTAAGGAGGTTTACTTTTCTCTCCAGAGGGACCAGGTCTTCTTAGGCAGTGACAAGAGTGGGTGGCATTTTGCATACTGTTCATCGCAGTAGCGACAAAATTGCAATCAGTCAACAGGCTTTAAAAAGTCCTTGAAAGTACAGTATTCTAAGCTACCCATGAGCCTTCACAAACATCACTCTTGAGGTGTTTTGTTTTGTTTTTCTCCCCACTTCAGTCTCTCGAGAACATAAATGGCCAAAAAACCCCGTTGGTTGTACCATAAAGCCAGTAGCTTTAATGGCTCTTATGAAGTGAAGTAACTTGTTCAACTCATATTTATATTTCTCCGTGCATACATAGTATTTATCTTTTCTATTCACCTGTTTCTGTGTAGGAAGTTGAGCTTGTCTTCCGGAAGCCAGGCCGATGCTACACTGTCCTGTTCTCTAGATACCTCACCCTGAACAGAGATATATTTTGTACAAAACGAACTGTTAAGTTGAGTTTGGCTAGAGTCCACATGTACATAACTTATTTATAAATAAAAATCGTAAATGTCAGTTTCGGGATTCCTACAAAAGCCTGTCTCCGGTGTCTGTTGGGAGTCTTGGCATTTGTCACTAAGCAGTTTCCTGGCGTCTGAGCCACCTGTCTGCAATCTCACATCTTCGTCCTTCTCCGCCTAAGATTACTAAAAGGAGCCAAGGGGCCCCACTTAAATCCCGGTTGGCTTTGTTTTCAGGCTCGGACTGTTTTCACTGCAAGCCAAGTCTATTGTTGGGGGAAAAAAAAACCTAGCAGTACCAGTTTCAGGGATGAGATGGTAGCTCTCTGGTCCTCTCCTGGCCCAGGTATTTCATGTCCCAGCTAGGCAGCTGTGCTGCATGAGGGAACAGAAATCCCCAGAAGCTCTGTCTGCCTAAACACTGGGGCTAAAAGCGCCTTTAACTGAACCGAACCTGTTATTTAAAGTTCAGAAGTGGGAACCAAACATGGAGGCAGTGGCTAATGGTGGAGAGTTACAGTCAGAGGAGCCGAAGCTTGTGGAGGGCCAAGAAGGTAGGAGTTTGCAGCCCCTGTCACTTTGGAGTAGAATCATCTTGTTTCTTAAGGACCCCAGCTTTATCACTTTAGAGGGTTTTTTTTTTCAAATGCAGATTCCAATGCTGGAGACCCCTGAAACTTCATAAGTAGACCCCAGAAGACCACAGTGCAGAGGTTCTCAACCTGTGGGTTTCGACCCCCAAAGGGGGGTCCTGCATATCCTGCATATCAGAGATTTCCATTATGAAATATCTGCATAACAGATATTTCCATCGTAACAGTAGCATAATTACAGCTCTGGAGTAGCAATGAAGTAATTTTATGATCAGGGGTCACCACGACATGAAGAACTGTATTAAAGGGTCACAGCATTAGGAAGGCTGAGAGTCACCACCCCAGTGTATATGGTCCTGGAGGTACACCAAGTGACAAAGCTTCAGCTGGGACCCTGGCTCACCTAATGCAGTTAGGGGCAGGAGGCCACTCAACACCAGACATCTGAGCACCTACTACATAGATGCTTTAGAAGGTGGAAGCTTACTGAGTGTATATTAGTCAGGATTTCTATTGCTATGATGAAACACCATGAGCAAAAGCAAGTTGGGGAGGAAAGGGCTTGTTTGCCTTACACTTCCAAATCATAGGCCATCATTGAAAATAGGAACTCAAATAGGGGAGAAACATAGAGGCAAGAGCTGATGCAGAGGCCATGGAGGGGTGCTGCTTACTGGCTTGCTCCCTATGGTTTGCTTAGCCTGTTTTCTTATAGAACCCAGGACCACCAGCCCAGGAATGGCACCACCCACAATGGGCTGAGCCTTCCCCATTGATCACTGATTGAAAAAATACTCTACTCTTATGGAGGCATTTTCTCAATTGAGGCTCTCCTTTCAGATGACTCTAGCATGTGTTGAGTTGACCTAAAACTAGCCAGCATACTATGGCCTTGAAGCTAGGAATATAGAAAAGTAGCCTGGATCTATTCAGCTACCACATCAAAGACAGCAGCAGGAGGTTCTGAAGTCCGGAGGTAGCTAACAAATTGGAGGACCTGGTTTCTCGAAAGTACTGAATATTACCCGCATCTTGACTCCGAGTACTGCTAGTATGCGCTACTATTGAGGGAAGTTAGTCTCTTGAGCCTTTTACTTTTCTTCCTTCACTTACTCTCCCTGGCTTATAGGCATAGCTTCTTGATGTCTGGTGATTGAAATTTGACCACTGAAAGCTAAAACTATCCCCATCCCCCCCTCCCCCCCAGCAGCAGAAATGGACCCAAACTTCCCTTTTAAAATACACATATTTTGCCATAAAAATGTTCAGGACAGCATGGAAGGAGAGTCCTGCATAGGGTTGGGATCCTGTCTTGACCCAGGGGGCATTCTCTGCCACAGAAACACACACACAATGGGCTTTAAACAAGATGGCGGAGGAGGCAAACTCTGGAGTCTTACTGTGTATGATCCCTAGGTTCATACTGACCAATCAAGATGCTGCACTGATGTTAACTCACTGGTGCAGGATGGCTCTGCCATCAAGCTTTTTACACTTGTGACAAACCCTCTCGGTCAGCACATAGAGGATGTGACATCATTTAATGCTCACAGGCTTTCTATGCTCTCCAAGTTTGCCCAGGAGTCCATAGTGCCCAAGAAAAAGAAAAGATGTTGCTTTACACAGTATTGGCTGTGCCTGTTTGCAGGTGGGGCTTTCCCTGGGATGTGAGCCTCACTGAGGAGCGTGAGGTGTGGTTTTCAGAGCCGAAGCTGTTTATCCACGGGGAGGCTGTGGGAAGGGTTGGCCGGCTGCTTCCGAAATCCGCCTCTTCTTTATTGCACAGGGCACCCACCCAGTAAGTATTTTAAACACCTGACATTTTGCAAGCACACTTGTGGACACTGGAAAAGGAAACAATTTGGCTCTGGCATACTCTGCTGAGGGATATCATAGAATAGGATGGAGAACAGTAAGTCAGGGTCAGGAGATGGAGGAAAAAGGATGCTATTTTAGGAACAGTGAGAAAGGAAAAGGTAACGTTGGAGTAGAACAGTGAAAGAAGGGAGTTGGGAGCATCCCAGGCACTGGGGATGGAGGAGTCCACATCCCTGGACCTGCTTCCTTTCTTCTGTCCTTCACTTCCCTTCATTTAACAGTCGAATGGTAAGGACTAGAAGCTAGCAATGAAGACTAGGTACATCTTGACATTTGCTCTCTATTGGGTAAGTCATAGTATCTTTAAAAGGAGACACATTCTGGAACAAATACAATTAGTATTATAGAATGCTTCTAGAATAAAAAGCAATTTGACATATGACTAGCTAGCTGCTGAGGAACATTTTATTCTGCCAAGGTATGAGTTGCCCCATAAACCATCAGGCAAGTAACTAGAAGCCCACAGCCTTGGATTCTCAGGGTGTGATGGTGCATGCCTATAATCCCAGGATTTGGAAAGTAGACACAGGAGGATTAGAAGTTCAAGGTCATTCAAGGCTGTATTGTGAGCTTGTAGCCAGCCTAGGGACATTGTGATACTTGCTCCTTGCTCCCTACACACACACACACACACACACACACACACACACACACACACACAGCCTTTCTTCTCATACATAACTTGTCATGCATATAAAAAATTATATATATCCATGGCCACTGTTTCTAATTCCCATGGGAATGTCACTATAGACGAGTTCCTTCTCCCTGTGAGAGAAGAATAAAAATAGGGACTCAGTTATCTACATCTTCAAATAAAAAAAAGTGATAAAGCTCAGCAGAGGGGACAATGCTGGTGAGTAGGAAAGCTGAGGGCTGCCTTCAGTGTGGTTTACATCTCTAATCCCAGCACTTGGCGGTGGGGGTGGGGCTGAGGTAGGAGTACTGGGAGTCCACAGCAATTGGCTGGCATAGCAGGACCCTGTGTCAGACAATAGAACAAAGGATGAAACAGAAGACTCTCGCTTTACACATTATCCAGACTAACAAGTAGGTGAGTCAGTTGCCCCACTTGGAAAGCAATGTGTCTGTTAGGCAGAGAGAGACCTGAAAGAGCAGGAATATTACTTCACAGATTTCAAGCACCTCTGCCACTTGCGTGGCTAATTCCATTACCAACCCCCTCCCCACACCACAGCCATTTATGGCCATAGCGCTCCAAAATAGATTCTTCTTACCACTGGGTTACCAGGGGCTAAACAGTGTGGACAATTTTCTTAGCATATGTGTGGTCTATGCTGCTGGCATGAGACTTGCCCTTGCCTCATCTGTAATGAGTCTGGAAATCTGGAAAGACTGTTGGATACTACCAGAGGGACTCCTTCACTTTAGTCCACTGAAGGTAACAGTTCAGAGCTCAGCTGAGCACACACAAAGAAAAGATGGACAGGGCATGCTCAGGAAGCTGATTGCCATCAATGCTAGAAGCTGATCTGAGAGCCACACACTCTGTATTCAGAGTTTCACTTTCTTTGAATTCCTTAAGCCTTCCAGGAGATAGTATAGTAGAGAATCCTTTGCCTGGCTGTTTTCTAGAAGAAGTGTAAAGTGCCTAATTTAACTTGCTAGCATAAATAAATAAATAAATAAATAAATAGTAAACATAGAAGGTGATGTGTGTGGTATATCTTTGAGCCTAATGCACAGGCCAATCAACATTTCTTTTTAAATATTCTTATTTTTCCAGAAGAACACCCAGAGATTCCACTACTATCATGAGTTTCCTGTTCTATTTATTCATGGGCAACTATGTTGTTGTGCTGCCTAGTTTTATGTCAGCTTGACACAAGCTAGAGTCTTCTTACAGCAGGGAACCTCAATGAAGAGCATGACTCCATAAGACTGGGCCATATGCACGCCTGTAGAACACTGTTTAAATTGGTGGTTGATGTGGGAGGGCCCAGTCTATTGTGTGTAGGGTTATCCCTGGACTTCTGCCCCTGAGTTCTATAAGAGATCAGGCTGGGCAAGCCAGTAGACAGCACCCCTCCATGGCCTCTACATCAGCTTTCTGCCTCCAGGTTCCCTCCCTGTTTGAGTTCTTGCCTTGGTTTCTCTAAATGGGCTGTGATTCAGGATATGTAAGCCAAACAAACCCTCTCCTTCTGAAGTTGCTTTTGGTCATGGTGTTTCATCATAGCCATAGGAACTCTAACTAAGGCAGCTATAAACTTGAGGTTCTGAGAACAAATGAGAAGAAACTGATAAATTCACATATAACATAGACATTGTCACACTAGAAGGCTCTTATGGTTTAAAATGCATCATTTCTACCAGAAAAAAAAAAAGGTTATGAAATTGACAACCTAGCTCAGAAGTTAGGGATGGATAGAAATTGTTAGATATAGTCTTGTGAATCCATTCTAAAATCATGCCCTTTTATTGAAAAGGACATTCAGTATGTTGTATAAATTCTTGAATGGAGAAAAGCATTAGGGATTTGTTACAATAGATTCAGATGGAGTAAACTTAGGCATACACTCATAGGAAACATAGATAGTCCAGACACAGGATACAAGGAGAAGGAGGAGGAGGAGGAAGAGGAAGAGGAAGAGGAAGAGGAAGAGGAAGAAGGAGGAGGAGGAGGAGGAGGAGGAGGAGGAGGAGGAGGAGGAGGAGGAGGAGGAGAAGGAGAAGGAGAAGGAGAAGGAGAAGGAGAAGGAGAAGGAGAAGGAGAAGGAGAAGGAGAAGGAGAAGGAGAAGGAGAAGGAGAAGGAGAAGGAGAAGGAGAAGGAGAAGGAGAAGGAGTAGGAGAAGGAGAAGTAGAAGGAGAAGAAGAAGAAGAAGAAGAAGAAGAAGAAGAAGAAGAAGAAGAAGAAGAAGAAGAAGAAGAAGAAGAAGAAGAGAGAGGAAGAGGAGGAGGAGAAGGGGAGGAGGAGGAAGAGGGGGAGGAGAAGGGGGAGGAGGAGGAAGAGGGGGAGGAGGAGGAAGAGGGGGAGGAGGAGGGGGAAGAGGAGGGGGAGGAGGAGGGAAGAGGAGGGGGAGGAGGAGGGGGAGGAGGAAGAGGGTGATACCCAGACTGAATGGCAGGAATTCCTGGGTCTGCATTGGAATCTGGGTCTAAGGAATGACTGACAGTCACATGCAAGCACTGAGCCTGCAGAAGCTGACTGAGAAAGCCAGAACACAAGCCCGGAGGATCTGGAAGAAGGATAAAGGTCCTGAGGAGACCGAGGCAGCAACTCCATCCTATCCAAAGAGACAGCAGTAATGTATACCACCTGCTTTTGAGCCTGTTTTTTTTTTTTTTCCCATGGCATTTTCATACATGTGTGAAGAGTAAAGCCAGGGACTTGTCAAGGGCAGAATGACCAGTGATGTTAGCTTCTAGGAGGTAGAAAAAGCAAACTCCTTTTGTGGCTGAAGGGACACGGGGTACTGGCAAGTGGAGATGGGTTTTCTCTGGTACAGCTGAGCTTCTGCACAACTTAATGACGCTTGTCCTACCTTTTAGCCAGAAAGACCTTGCACAGCCTAATCAGGAAGGGAGGCTCCCCTGGCATTTGTTCTTTGGGTCAAGTTGATCTTTACTTAGAAGATTTTATACCTCGTTGAAGAGCATGGAACATTTTATGCCTTGCCCACAGTAATAAGCCTAGGGCTTCTCATTAGTGGCTTGTGCAAGCTTGTTCTGTGAGACAAAATGCAAATGGCTAGAAAAGATCTCAAACAAGGAAACTCTTCCAAAGGATATTCGGCATATTACAATGTAGACTCATGTGAGTGAATTCAGGTACCATGCTAAGCCATGCATAGGTATTGTGCAAGACAAAGTGATTTGCCCAAGGTTGCTCCTACCAAGTTTTAGGTCACACTACCATTGTGAACACTACCATTGTGACCCCATGTGCATCACAAATTCAATGCCTTTGATTCCCCAAGAAGCACTATAACCTGACAAGATGAGCAGACACATTAGCAGGCCAAGCACTTGTGTGGTCCTTATTGGGCAAGAGCTAGTTAGGATTAATCCTGGTGTAGCCTATATTCTATGTTGATGATGACAGTAACCACTGATGTTATTTTAAATAGCATGAGTCATATCATGTGTCTGAGACTCTATATCTACAAAGTACCTGTTCCATCAGTTTCAAAATTGATTGACATTGTCATAAAGGAAATGGTTTTTATATACAATTGCCAACCCAGAGGTGAAATTTATCCAGGCCAGTAATGCTAGATTAAATATTTGAACATTTGCCATTATACAGAAACTTGGCTTTTAACTGGAATGGCAAGAAGATCCCTCACGTTGTTAAACTAGAAAACTGGTTTAGAGGACTAACTACCTCAAAGTCAGTGTCAGAGCTAAGATTTAAATCTAGAACTCCCGACTGGCACTGGGTCACGTGACATGGGCTGACGCACTCTTGGAACTGAGTCATAGCCTAAGCGACATGGAAATCAAACTGGATTCTCACCATATCTAAGAATCTACAGGTTTCTGAACTCCACTTCGGGATCTTAAAACCAGACAACCGTCTCTAATTTAAGAAGAAATCACTTGAAGAAGTCATCAGGATTTACCACAAACTGTTAGGAAAGTTAAGACAGCATACAACGAACTGGACAAGCAGCATTTATTTAAATGTTTTAGCTCTTTTTTTTTTTAATGAGGTCATTCAGTTTGTAAGGAGGTTACGGATTCCTGTGGGAAGAGAGTTGGAGTTAGAGACAATACGCTGCCTTTGTACAAAACAAGAAAGTAAGTTGGTGGAACTTTAAGGTGTTAGTAGAGATCATGGGGGTGGGGTACCCATGTTTTTTGGGGGGGCAATTCTAATCCTAAAGCAACCCACCCCACTCCCAATACCATTTGCCCCGTGTATACTCTACTGAAATGTCTAGGTCGCTATTTCATGCATATTTTATTTTAAGTCTCCAAATTGGAGCTGAAGACCAAAGACTGTGTAAGCAGAAATTAGTATAAATTACAGCCACATCCACCCAGCTTGGACTTTTCACAGTCACCTTTTTAAAGCATGTCTCACCAGCCCTTTCCCTCAGGTAAACGGCCCCCGGCTCCCTCCGCATACCTGGTCATCATAGACTCCATTGACAAAAGTCTCACTCTTCATTAGATTTTCTTCTTCTTGGTTATTTCCTTTATCATAGTCCAAATTTCTTGATGATGTTCTACAATCAGGGAAAACAACGTGAATAGAACAGTTTGTATAGAAACAAGGATTAAAATATTATTACAGTAGGGGCAGAGCTGTCTCTGCTCTTAAGAGCATCCGTTTCCTCCTATTCTTGCAGAGAACCTAAATTCAGTTTCTAGTACCCATGTGGAGGCTCAAAATTGTCTGGAACTCCAGTTCCATGGTCCAACGGCCTCTTCTGGCCTTTGAAGGCACGGTGCATACATAGCAGACATGCATAATGCATACATCTAGTCAAACACTCATGCACTCAATATAAAAATAAATAAATCTAATACATATACACACATATAATTACTTATCCACTGTCATGGTTAATTACATAGAAACTGTGATTCATTTTAATCCCCTCTTAAATACAGCAAATGATCTAAAATAGATGATAGTTGAGTCAATTATATTTGTTACTAGGAAAATATAGTATTGTTTCTCTCCTGAAGGAAACCCAGTGACTAGTCAATGAGAAACAACTTCAAGGGCAGTTAAGATGCAGCGGACCACAAGTGAAGTTGGGAAGCAGGTAAACATGGCAGAAGGACCAAGAGTAAACCAGCTACGCATTAACCAGCCTTTGCTTGACATGGTCACACTCCTGCCTTTTCTTCAGTCTGTGAATGGATGACAGATCAGCAAGGCAGTTCCTAGAGCATCAGGCCCCTTTATAGTTCTTCACCTGTCAGCCGCCTGATGCTCCTTCTCAGTATGTCTATCACCGCCTTCGAACACGCCTTCCCACTCTCTGTCTTGTAATGGCGGGAGTACCAATTAGCTGTTGTTTGTTTCTTTAATGGCCTTCTTGCCCTTGGATAAAACTTAGTATAGCTTCTTTGCATTATTCCTGAACTTCACCTCTGTGAAGTTCACAACTTAGCCCACACTGATGTCCCCAAATTAATGAAATATAGATGGTGATGGTAGGGTCTCCAAGGAGGCGATTAAGTTACATGAGTCCAAAACAAGAACCCCGAGACAACAGGCCTGGCTCCCTCAGGAGAGGGCATGCAGACACAAAAGAGCAGGAAGACACTGTGAAGGGGAAAGGAAGATGTCCATCATCTACCATCCAAGGAGAGGAACGTCAAAACAGACCAAACTGCTAAGACTTCTTGAGAGCATGCATTCATGTTGTCTGTGACAACCAGCCTGGCATCATGGCAAATTACTAACCTCCTAACAGACATTCCTGCAGCCCCAGGTGCTGACCTATCATGTCATAGATGGGGAATCTCCTCACTTTTCTTCCTGCAGCTTCAACACTGACTGGGCTTAAAGCAGAGTTTACCCTTACAATATAAATGTCTCACCCCCCACACTGTGTCACACACCTCGGGTCTCAAGGAGATCAACCCGATTGCTACTTTTCCCCGTCATTTAACAAGTGCCTCATCTAAATCTTTCCTCAGAAAATGAATTCATAGAATGGGCTTAAACCTTCAACCTTGCTCATCTTCTCTTAGAAGCTGCCATTGAAACATAATCCTCACATGAAGACACTCATATCACTCACCTCTTGAATTTACGTTCTCTTCTGGAATGTAGAAACAGCCCCAAAACTGCCAGAGCAGCTGATAAAGCAACGAGTCCGCCCAGGGCTATGTAGGCAGTGACAGGGCCACGGCCTGCTTCTTGACAGAACTCTCCGCCATATCCCATCAGGCAGCGGCATTTTCTTAGCTTTCCTTCCATTACGCAGACCCCTCTCCCGTTGCAAAAGTCTTGGCTACAGGGTGTCTGTGTTACCATCTGTAAATCCCTGGACTGAACAGTTTCCGCCCTTCCCTTGGTTTCTGGGACCTTGCTCCCTGATGAAGTCATTTGACTGGTTAGTGTTTTTCTGACAGGATGCCTCCTTTCTTCTTGTCCTAGATATACATCTGTGTTAGACTCAGCACCCTGGAAAAGTTCAAAAGCTTCTGGTATCAACCTTTTCTGTGCTTCTGGCTTCTTAAGTGTTGATGTTGAATGGATTTTACCTGGATTTAAACCTACAAAGACCAAGACAGATGGAATTGTTGGCCCAACCTCCTTCCCCTATGCTGTGGTTACTCATTCTATCTAAGCTGGTGCTATCCAGACATGTTCAAACAACTGTCCAGTTTCTAACACTTCACTCTCATGCTCCCTGTCCTAAAACTAAAGGCATATTAGCTTTCCAGAGAAATGCATAATAATGTATATGCCCAAAAGTAGAGATTCCATGTTGTCCAGTAACAAAACCCAGTGATAACATGGCAGTGAGATATAGGATAAATATTTAAAGAGTAGTATCGAGTTGGGTGCTTCCAAAAGCCATGCATACTGAGACACAATGGGTGCTGTGTAGAAGAAGGTACTCACAGTCCACTTCATCAGAACCATCCAAACAGTCGATGTGACCATCGCAAATCTGCTCCTTGGAAATGCACCTCTGACCATCCTTACAGCATTGTGACGTTGGAGAGCACTGGACAGCTTCCACACAGGTATGGCCATCAACCAAGCAGTACCCATGGGGACACCGGCAAGTCTTGCCCTCGGGGTTTGGTAAACAGATATGACTGCATCCTCCGTTGTCTTTTGAGCAGCTGTTGTTACCTGAACATCACCCCCGTTCCCAAGCCAAAATATATTAAGTGAGATTAGGCTCCGGGGGAAGTTTTCTACACGCTTTCTGCAAATACATTAACCGCATATGACACAGCTGTTTCCAACAAATTAGATAGCTCTTCAATTCGATTCCTTTTATAGTTAATCGGACTCTGAGTAATGGATAGTTCTTCATAGCTCAGTGTGACTTTAAACATATAACAAGCACCCACTGCAAAAAATAATTGAGGGGATCTCCTAACCATTCAAGACGACATTGTGGGCATGCTTCACTCAAATGACAGAACCACAAAGTCCTTGGACATAAAACTACTGTTAGTTGAAACCATGGAAACAGCGAGGTTTGTTATCCCTTTTATAATCTGAATAAGACAGCTGTTTCTCATTTAAAATCATTCTTCAAGGCTAATCTTAAACTTGTGATGAGGTCTTACCTCTTGAGACATTCTAGGTGCTGGACCACAGAGCTGGGTGTGACCCAAACTTACACAAAGGTTAAAAGCTGCCTCCTGCAGTTCTAAGAACTAAGTAAGTTCTTAGAGAAACCTGTGTAACCCATCTATCACTTGGCCGAAGTCTGAAAATTATGTACCCACGAAGCCAAGACTCTGGCAGTCTCCACATGACTAGTACACTTTCATAGAGGTCTGACTTTCACAGAAAACAAAGTGCAGCATTCTCTTAAGACCTGTCACATCTTATTGATTGTCCCCAAGTTGATGGTTTGAGGCTCAATCAACATCAAAAGGGGATACAATAGAAGAATAGAACAGGCTAGCTCCACTTCAAAGTTCAAGTGTGTGTGTGTGTGTGTGTGTGTGTGTGTGTGTGTGTGTTGCTAAAGATTCGACCTGAAGTCCCTTGTGTCATAGGCAAGAGCTATACCTCAAAGCTGTCCCTTCCTACCCATTTTGCTTTACAGACAGGATCTCATTAAGTAACAGGCCTGCATCAACCACCAGGTGTCTCTCAAGTCTCAAGTCAGTGTTTTGCTTATGACAATGCTAGTACTGTTTAGTCTACATGAGCAGAGTGATGTATTCTGGTTTCAGATTTTTGTTTTATGTGAACATGTGCACCTTAGTGTCTGTATATGCGTCTTGTACTTTTCCTTTGACTCTTTTTTTTCCTGTTTGTTTATTTTGTCCTATTATTTTTTTTTGTTTTTATTTTTATTACTATTTTTTAGATGCCTGCTTGTATTCTAATGGGGAGGGTGAATTTGGGAGGGATAGGGAAATGGGGAGTATCTAGGAAAAGTTGGAGGAGAAAAACCAGTAATCAGAATGTACTGTATGAAAAAAAAAATCCATGTTCAATAACAAAAAGAAAGACGCAAGTGAGAGGAGAGGCTTGCTCAGTGGTAACATTCAGGCCCCTTTGTTCACAGGAGCTGGGTTAGATCACAAACACAATCAGGCACAAAACAATAATGGCCAAAAAAGAAAAAGAAACACACCACCAACTGCTGGAAGCCAAACAGTCTGGAAGGTATATAAAGAAAAAAATAATTAAAATTTAAAAGAACAAAACTGAAAATAGAACTCAGATTCTATAGTGGAGATCTTTAGTGTCCCTCAAAGGTCCCTGTGGTTCAGACTGACTCTGGCACAACACTATTGAAAGGCACTTGGTGGGAGGTATTTAGAGATGGGAGGCACATCCCTGAAGAGGACTCCAGTCTCTTCCTCTTTTGCTTTGCAGACAGGAAGCACAGATTTTTTTCTCTGCCACATGCTCCTGTAATAATGTGTTGCCTTGTCATAGACCCCAGAGCAAGGGGGCACATTCACAGACTAAAACCTGCCAAAACAGTGAGCCAGAAGAAACCTCCCCTCTGCAGAAGCCAGCTGTCTCTGGTGTGTGTTATAGTCATAGAAAGCTAACATCATGTCTACCAATTCTCAGCCCGGTGGATTTACCACAGCCACGTTTGGTGTGCTATTAATAAGGCAATGGTATCAGTGGTGTGCCTGACCCAGTCTGTAAGGAACTGCCTATAGACAAGAGCTTTGTGCAGACCAGTAAGAACTTTAGACAGGGATATTTTAACATAGTGAGAAACACAAAGACATTCTAAGAAGTTGGTAGGGTGGAGTGTCCCCTCCATGAGAACTCACTAGATTGCTATGTCATCTCTGTCACTGGACATGTACTTACCCTGTTGACTAAGGACACTATACACTTTTAAGTCTACAATCTTCTGGTCCACTTGGAACCACTGGTTTTCTGAGACTTGTGCTTTGTTATACCAAACTCTGGTGATCTGGGCTGAAACAAAAGCCAGTGAGTAACTGTTAACAGAAATAAAATCCATGGCAGGACCATTTCCTAGACAAAGGATTGCATTCAGTACGAACACTTTAACTCATTCATGTGATCTAATGAAGCAAAAAGATTTTTTTTTCAGAAGAGGTGCATATTTTCCTGAGTTTTATTGTGAGAAAGAAGTTCTGAGAGAACTTTTTAAAATGACAAACTTTCAACCATAACAAAGTCACATGATAGCTGTGTATGGTGACACACAATTATTAATCCCAGTACTAGGAAAGCTAAAGATGGGAAGATTGGGAATTTGGGGCTAGCCTGGGCTACAGAGTGAGAAACAAACAAACAAACAAACAAACACACAAAATAAAGGAAGTCAAATTTACATGTCAACAAATTATATCTAGAGCAGTAATAGATGTTGGACTAGATAATTAGAACATGGGATACTTAAATACCATTCATGTGGTTAGTGAAGAATATCTCAAAATCTATTAGAACATATCTCTGGAAACGGCTCATTTGTGAACTGAGAGGAATCTTAAAGTGGGTGGAAACGGACTGGTCACATACCTCCGATCCTCTGGGGTAGTACTGACAACTTGCTTTGCTGTGGCTGATAGACATTTGGAAATTTAAGGAGACAGGTTTGTTTTAATTTTTCCAGTTTCCTTAAATCTAGATACTCAGTAGGAGTTTATTCACGGGACTCTAGCACAGATACGGTAATGCACGAACACTGTGACTTTGGACAATGAATAGCCTAGAAATACCACATTAGAGTCGGGAATAAAACTAATTGTGTGCCAGGAAAGCAGATGCAGGAGTGCAATGGGGAAGGGGGGATCAGTAGATAGGGAGTGGGGCTCTAGGAAAGGCTATAGGGGTTTGACTAGGAATAAACCGTCACAATAAACATGTAAAAATATGCCACAGTGAAACCCATTTCTTTGTACATGAGCGTGCAAAGTAGAAGTACATACAAAAGAACATACAAATTAGAAAAGGTAATTTGAAAAGGAAAATAGAAAGAATGTTGTATCTCCACCTAGTACCTCATGTTCACTTTGTCAACTAGAGACATGTATTGTTATTTCTTGATGAGGTGGAACGACTAGTGACTGAGGGTGCACGTGCCACCTAGTTCCCAACTCCTGGCCCTGTTCCCTCTGCAGTAGGGTTGCCTAAAGGTACGTGTGTTGAAGACTTGCTGTTCAGCTTGGGGACAAAGCAAAGGAAAGTAGAAGTTTAGGTCCCTGGCCTTTCTCTCTCTTTCTCTTCTTTTGCCTCCATGGGGGAGCTGGATTCTCCACCATATGGATTCACCATGATACACTTCCTCACCAAAGATTCAAATGCAATTGGAACAAGTGAACTGAAACCCATGGACCTGAGTCCAAATCAGGCTTTCCTTATTATAAGTTGGTAAGTTGGTTGCCACAGGTGTTTTGTCACAGTGACAGATTGATGATGTGTCAATAAGGAGCAGCCTATGAAATACAGCAATTTCAGGACCTGAGCTTATCATATAGAGCAGTGGTTCTCATGGCCTTTTGAAGGTCACATGTCAGATATTCTGCATATCAAATGTTACATTGTCATATCATCATATTACATAATTTATCACAGTGGCAAAAATATAGTTATGAAGTAGCAACAAAAATAATTTCATGGTTGAGGGTCACCATAATGTGAGGAACTGTATTAAAGGGTCGCAGCATTAGGAAGGTTGAGGACCACTGATGCAAAGAATAACCAAATAAGTGAAAGGCCCTCTAGGTTTCAGATGCACAGTTCCACATCCTCTGTAGTTTAGGGAGGTTGGTCATTCTTCTAAAAGAAGATGGAGACCTACCATCATCAACCGTTGTCCACAACATCATGTCTTGACCACATGCAAAGAGGTGAAGACCCTTAAGTCCTTGGTAGTCCACTCTGTATCTTGAGCCATCTAGTTGAATACTTTGTATAAGTCCCTGCCCTGGGAAGAGATGGTCAGTTAATTTTATTGAATCTTAATAGCTATACTACATCCTGAAGCTTGTCATGTCTTGTCTCAGCTTCAGGATGACACTGTTTGCCATTCAGAACCGGAAATTGATTCTCCGTCATTCACCTCTCCATACCAGTGAGTCACAACAATTTGTTTATACATACATATATACATACATACGTACATACATACATGCACATACATATATAGTATATATGATGTGATGCATGTGTGTATGTGCATGATGAGCAAGTATGTAATCATGTGTTTACATGTGAGTGTGATGCATGTGTGTATGTGCATGATGAGCAAGTATGTAATCATGTGTTTACATGTGAGTGCGGGCATGCTTGTGTCGTGCTTATGTTTTAAGGTCAGCGAACAAAGTGAAACATCTGCCTTTACTTTCCATCTTGTTTGAGGCAGAGGCTCTTCAGTGTTTACCTCCTCATAGACCAGGCTAGCTGGCCCATGAGCTCCTACCTACAGTGTCACTATAGAAAAACTGGGATGTGCTGCTATGCCCACATTTACATGGGTTCTTGGGATCTAAACTTAGGTCTCCATGCTTGCAAGGCAGGTGCTTCCCCCACTGACCCATTCTTTCAGTGCTATCATTCATATATTTTGCATTTCCAGTCTTATCTTTATAAAGGGGCAGCTGCATGACTCTGTAGGCTGTGGTGTGCTACTTAGGGATACATCTATTTGTCTCTACTGGGTTGGCAGATCCAGGAGATCTGAAAGTTCTTTGAAGTTATAGCTGAAGCTCATTGACCAGAACTTTATTATTCAGTGCAGGGTCTGTGAGGTTCATATTTAGGGTGCAGATATTAATTGCTTACCAGTATCAGCCCAGTATACTCGATTCCCCGAATCCGAAAAGGCCAGGCCCACAGGCACCTGGGATTTCAGCCATAGCACTTTTCTCTGGCTGCCATCCATGGAGGCGCACTCAATGCTGCAGCCGTGTCTCCCATCATCCTGTGAACCCAGGTCTGCCAAGCACATGGCTGCAGTAGGTGGGTGGAGGACAATAGATGTTGGGCGGTAGAGGTTTTCACTGAGCAAAACAATGGGATACTGGCCATTTGAGAAAGCAACATTGATATAGGGATTTTCAGTGTCAATCCAGTATATGTTTCCACTCATCCAGTCCAAGGCAAAGTCAATCACCGTCCCCTTCACAGATATGACCCTCCGCCACGAGAGTATCCCTGGTTCTTTTAGCTTCAGTAGCCTGATGTCACTGGTGTTGAGCTCTGACAGATAGAGGGCCTTTTCCTGGACAAGATAATCCACTGATGCCAGTTGTTTGACACTGGTAAAGGGAAGTGTCCTGTGTTCTGGCACAGTTGTTTGTTGTGGCGTAGTCTTAAGATTTTTCAGATAGATCTATGGGGAGAAATTAGGTGGATGACGCTGATCAGGTCAACTTGAATCTTTTAATCTCAATATGATATTGGTGCTAGGATCCCTAAATCAATATTTTCAGACACTATATTCTGGAAGTAGTTGATTTGTTCTTTTCTGATGCCTCTAGCACTGAGAATTCCTGAAATCCATGTGTCTTAGTCAGGGTTACTATTGCTGTGGTGAAACACCATGACCAAAGCAACTTGGAGAGGAAAGGGTTTATTTGGCTTATGTTCTTATATCACAGTTCATCATCAAAAGCAGGAGCCTGGAGGCAGGAGCTGATGCAGAGATCATAGGTGAGTACTACTTACTGGCTTGCTCAATCTGTTTTCTTATAAAACCCAAGACCACCAGCCCAGGGGTGATACTACCACAATGGGCTGGGCCTAGCCACATCAATCACTAAGAAAATGCCCTACAGCTGGAACGTACAAGGCATTTCCTCAATTGAGGCTTCTTTTTCTCAGATAACTCTAGTTTATGTCAAGTCGACTTACAGGTAGCTATTGCATCATGCATTTTGATGACATGATCCTTGTTAAAGGCCTTTCTCTTTAAATAATACTCACTAGTTAATATCACACTGGCACTGGAGCTAATCTTCAACCCCAAAGTGTGTACCATTGTTTAACAATTCCAAGAACTGACAAGTCCTCTGGGTGGGGACTTGTGTGACTGTGCTTTTAGTCTCTATTAATTTAAGACATGATCCCTCACAAAATGAGCTTCCTCCCTGGGGTAGAATGCAGGTACCACTTGGTTTTGAAACTAATCTGAATCCTCATAAATCCTTGGGTAACTAAACAGGGTCAAGCATGTTCTCTACTTCCCAACCTTACCATATCCTGTGTGCTCAGTATGTCATAAATGAATTTAAGTGCATTTCATTTTTATTTAAGCGTTTCAAGAAAACCCTATCTTGGTCAGCATAGCCCTTCTCAGATGGAGATGTTTTGCATCACAAGAACACCCACTCTACAGTGAATACGACAACACAAGTTGTGTTTTAAGAATTGTCCAAGGGAAAGGGTCTCCACTATTTACAACAGGATGTGGAGAAGTCTAACATTCAGTCAGAAACAGAACATGAAACAAGTTTTAGGCATGTCCTGAAAGCTCTAGAACAGTACCTGGGTGAGAATGGTGGGCAATACCAGGAACACAAACCCAGACTCTTGGAGGGAGACACAGGTGATTCCATCATCTGCCAGCAGGAGGCCAATCGGGCAGCGGCAACTTCCCTTGGCTCGTGGGCTCAGAAGGCACAAGTGAGAACATCCTATGTCCAGACAAGGACTAGAAGACCTGGGCTGGAGGACTTCATGCATTATCTGAAAGAAAAGAGCTGGATGCTGCTAAGTGCTAAATCCTTTCAAATAGAAAGTCAACCAATTCTTCTTTCTTCTCCTTTCTTCCCCTTTTCCCCCTCCTCCCCCTACCTTCCACCTTCCTTCCCTTCTCTCTTTTTCTGTGTGCTGAGGATCGAACACAGGTCCTTGTGCCTGCTTAACAGGCACCACTCTACCTCTGAGCTACAGTCTCAGCCCCAAGAATGTTCTTAACACTGCAGATGGTGCCGCTAAACTCGGTGATTTGAGATAGCTCATAGACATAGCCTTTTCCAAGAGGATCAGGGAGCTATTTTAAAGAGTACTCCACATACCTTGAGTCCAAAGGGCTGTCCAGAACGCTTGATGAGGACAGCCCTGTCCTTGCCTGTCATCTTCTCTACATGCTGTATTGTTCTTGTCTGAAGGTCAGACCAGAAGACTTTATCTTCGAACACAGCGACCGAAAAGGGGCTCTTGATCTGTGTTAGCTGCATCATCTACAATGGTGAAGGTGAGCTTTCTGGGGTGAGTTTTACACAAGACCCATGATATTGCAACTGATCCTAATGTCAAAAGGACACTTACACTAATACCACTACCATCTAGGTTGACAGAGCCAATGCAGTGAAATTTCTCATCGGACCAGAATATCTTCCAACTTAACTGGTCAAGAGCTATGCTAGTTGGCTGGCCGAGGCCTTGATTGACAAGTATCTTTCTGCTGCTACCGTCCATGCCAGCTTGTTCTATTCGAGGTTCCTCTCCAATTTCAGACCAGTACATCAATCTGTGTGGATAAAAGCCAGCTTTAAGGTAGTACACCACCTCGGAGAACATGTCTGTCAATTAACTTCTTAAAGTATTGACTTACAAAGATTAAAAGATTCCAAATGTGTCTAAAAAGCAGGAGCTTAGAATTTAATGTCATCATGATGAGGAAATCACAATGAGGAAAAAATACTGAGTTATGGCTCAATCAATGTTTTCTCAACTTTAAAAATGAGTTCAGTTTCTTAAGTACAATTGTGAAATACTAAAAGGAAATTTTCTTGAAACTTTATGGTGATTCTTTAATTGTCATTAATTATCACAAGAATCTTGGGAGTCCACATCCTGGAAAGAACTTACCAGTTTTTCCTTAACTAGAGGCTAGTCAATAAATAAATAATAAATAAATAAGAAAGGAAGAGAAAAGAAAGAAGAAAGAAAGAAAAAGAAATAGAAAAAAAGAAAAAATTAAAAAGTAGGCTAAAATAGCTTTTAAAATTGTCATGGGTTGATGTATAGGTAAAACTCCAATACTGCCTATGGCTGATAAATGCACTAGAAACTACTGTAAGTTTCCTGGAGCCATGCTGACAATTCCCGAGATGTGTTTAAAAGATAAGAAAAAGAAAGGATATCAAATGTGGATTACCATTGGACCCTAGATTTCCTGTATCTTTTTTCTTATATTTGTTATTCACACAGTCATCCCAGTGACAGAATGGGAATGTTAACTTAATTTGTGTGTCTTTGGGCTAGAGGGTGGGGTCAATGGTACAATATCTTGCCTTGAAGCCAGGCAACATGAGTTCAGTTCTTGGAAACCAAATGCTGGGAATGGAGAACCAGCTCCTATCCTGTGACTCCACACATGTACCATGGCACTGGAACATGTATGTGCAAGCACATGTGCATGCACACACACATACACACACACACACACACTAATTTTTTTAAATTATAAAATTACATCCTTTTTCAGAAAGAAAAGACTGTAAGTGGAATCATTTAAGCTTAACTCAAATCTGGATGATCATAAATTAACTATCCTTACTTCTGTCCTTATCTGCCATTTAAAAACCATAAGTGCATCCCAGGAGTTCATTGTTTGTCTTAGATACCACTAGTTGACCACAATGTGAATTGCACTTTGAACTTTTCCCAAGGTCTGAATTGATACCAATCAGCATTAGATCTAAAACCGGACATGTTTTCAATTCACTCATTCTGGATTGAGCTAACACAAGCATCAAGGTAGAACTTGGAAGGATAATGAGCCTGAGGTTCTTAACCAGATGTTTTGACAACCGACTCACCCATTTAAGGGATCCAAAGCCAAAGATTGGGGCTGAATCAGGTCATCATCCAAGACAACTGTGTATTCAGATTTTCCTCTCCCAACAGCAGTTAACTGAATTGCCAAAATCTGGCCAGCCTTCCCATCAGTCCAGTAGAGATTTCTTCCAATCCAGTCAACCCCTATACAGTCTGGCTTTATCCCTAAAGAGACCATTCAATAGGTATGCTTATGTAAACTGTAACTTCAGCAGGCTTAAGCCAAGAGATTCTAGACTTGTATGCCATATCTGTCCATTTTATAACTGCTATGTGCATATCCAACACAGAAAACTATCAATGTGTCCCAAAATACTATAGTAAAGGAAGTTCATTAAGGCAGTGGTCAATGGTTCGCAGCTTGGTAGAACTCACGTCCACTGAGATGACAACGGGTATGTCTTTCTATTTCTTACTAACCAGCAAGCCTTGGTCTCGTTCAATTGGAGAGATAGAACCCAACCAGGTTTATATTAGTTGCCTGCCCCTCATCATATTGTTTATGCTCTGTGTCATGTTATGTGGATTTAATAAGAGCTTTCCAGAGGTGCATACCTCGCACCACCATCCCGTCCTTCTTCGTGGCCATACTGGTCCACCTTATACTTTCTGCATTGGGATCTGCCCAAAAGATTTTCTGATCCACTAAGTCATAGTCCACAGAGTAAATAACCAGGTTCTTGTCTGCAGTTGTCAGGATATCTTCTTTTAAACTTCTCAGTCCAGAAAGAAATAGGTTAAACTCAATCGAAACAAGCAGGATTGGCTCAGCACCTGCCCAAAAGAAACAGCTGTCAACATGACCATAGTTTATACAGTGAAGACCAGCACAGGCTAAATGAAAGAACACGACATAGTATGGGGCCTTTGGCTTATTGTTGCCAAGGCTGGACTGCCAATTAGCTCACATGGAAGAAGTGTTTTATAACAATGAATAACCACATCTTAAAGGTATATGGAATACAACAATTATTAGCTTAAATAAAAAGTAACATCTTTTTTATTTTCTTATAAAATAAAAAACTCACTAACTGGAGTGAGTTTCATTGTGACACTGTATGAGACACATCGGTGTACCTTGCTCACATCACTCTCTCCCTCCACTACCATTCCCTACAGTGTTAGTCCACTCCTTTTCTTCAAGTAGTGTCAATTCTGTTTTCATGTCACACAGGCAAATGCTCATATTCCTCAGATAAGAGAAAATGTGTGACAATTGATCTTTCTTCTATTACTTCTGCTAGTCTCCCCTTTCATCCTCTTTGACCCACCCATAGTCCCCCTTTAACTTCCATGCCATGCATCGATTCATACTTAAATCTAGATTCCACATAGAAGACAAAACTGCAATATTTGCTTTCTTGAGTCTGGCTTACTTCACTTAACACAATCTCCAGCTTCACTCATTTTCTTGCAAGTAACACAAACTCATTTTTCTTTATGGCTAGGTAAATTCCATTGTGTATATGGAATTTACATGTGGCATACACCACATTTCCTTTATCCACACGTGTGTTGTTAGACATTAGGATGGTTGGAAGTGAAATATTGGGGCAGACGGTCAGGAAAGAAATGTTTGATTACTCGGGTTGACTCGTAGTCACAGAGTTAGAGATTCAAGGCTCACGATCCATGACTTAGAAGATAGTCTCAGTTCCAGGTTACCTGTTGCTTTACAAGTGTGTCCATCAGGGCCCAGCAAGTAGCCAGGGTGACAGGCACAGATGTATGAGCCCTCAGTATTGATACAGGTCTGACTGCAAGGTTGACCAGATGGCTGCTGGCACTCATTTACATCCTGACAGATTTGACCACCTCTCTCCAGCTCAAAGCCTGGGGCACAAACACATACCTGAAAGAGAAGAGAAGCCATCCACATATTCTGAAGACAGAACAGCATTGGTAAAAGGGCTTTGATCTTCATATGATTCACGTGGTGATACATTCCACGTTGACAACTAAAACAGCTTTGCTCTGAATAGTCCCTTCTGTTTGCCTCATCAAATTTGATGTACCCCTTACACCCTTTTATCCATCACAGGACAAGAGTAACAATGGCTAGGTTCAGCTCAGGACACCAGAGCCTCTGCTACATCCATAAGAGGAAAAGCACATGAAGCTAACTGAATTGGTCCTCTGCCAGTGGTGTGACCAAATATCAGAACACGTTCTTTTTCTTGACTATGAGAATCGAGTTCCCTGCTTACTGCTGAGTAATACTGCCTTAATACAGCCAATCCCCAACTTAAGAGCAGGGCAGGTTCCAAATATCTACATGGAAGAAAACTTCACATCGTTATTTTCTTGATCTGCCCAGATATTTGGATCTTAACACCATGTGACGTATCTCCTACAGCTCACAGCAGAGATGGGAAGAGATACAGGAGTAATTTTCATGACAGCCTACCAGGAGACACAATAGAGGGGAGAGGTTAAACAGGCCTCAGGAGGAGCAAGGAAGGCTCAGGTACCTGGATAGGCACTCAAGACAGTTCTACTATGTATACATCTTTGAGATCAAGGTGCCATTGAGGACAGCATGAATGAGTGCACTACTGATTTTTCTCAGAGTATGGATGTGGCTGAGAGAGAACACACAGGAAGCTTCAGCAACTCACCGGCCCAGTTGGGGACTGGTAGCAAGAGTGGTAACATAGCCCCGGGCTGCACACTGATGAGGAACACTCCCCACCCTCATCTGAACCATCTGCACAGTCCTCTCGCCCATCACACACCATGCTGAAGCTGAGGCAGGCACCGGTGGCACACTGGAACTCGGAATCCTGGCACTTCTGCGGAACACCTGTTGAGGAGGGGATGACTTTCTACTAGAGTTTTAAAATCATGCCCCAGCATCCTTCCTCTACAAGGCTCCTTTATTTACAACCAACATCCATCCAATAAGAGAAGGGGGTGGGCTCCTGGTTCTGTGGCATTTGAACGGAAGCCCCTGCCTTCTGCCTCAGTGACAATGCCCTGAACTTACATCCAGCCTCGTCACTGCCATCTCTGCAGTCACTCTGTCCATCACAGTGCCAGAAGTCAGGCACACACTGGTCTCCACTGCCACAAGCCCACTGCCTTGGGCCACATGAGATCAGCTTGAGGCCACAGTCCTGAGGAGACAGTAACAGTCAGTGGCCTCTAAAGAAGGAATTTGCAGAGTTAGACAAGACACCAGATTAGGAGACTACTTTCAAGTCCCTTCTGCAATGATGCCAGAGGGACACAAATTGTGAGAGTCTCTCTTAGTAGCTGGATATGTGACCTACCCTTAAGAGTAGTTTGTTTTCCATTAAGAATACCTCGAAGAAAACTAAATTTCACTTGTAAGTGGTTATCTCAATTGGAGATAGCTTCTGGGTTGGGGATGAGGGAGTGTATTCCCTTCTCCTTTCAGCTCTAGGACACCATCTGATGCAGACACCTGCAGACCCTGTGCATACTTCCTCAGTCTCTGTGGATTCATATGTGTTTCGTCCCTGTTGTGCTTAGAAGACCTTACTTCATTGCCATGTACAAAAGTGTGAAGGAGGCGTGTGACTTCCAATGCCTAGTACTCTGTCTGGGTCCCTGAGTATTACCAAACGCCAACTGTCACCCTACTGCAGGTGACACTTGGCTTCAGCACTTTTGGAACCAGCTTGAGTATCTTAAATGGCTGAAGTTCTCAGCATCACCCTTCTTGTGTTACATCTGTGACTGGAGGTCAAGCAAACCCATGTACATGGCAAACTCCATGTGTATATGGGTACCACTTGCTGTGGACCACAGTGGGGTTATCTTGACACCATGAACATTCTAGCAGAGGGAGGTGGGCTAGTTCAAGAAGTATAAGAAGATAGGCAATGTCCCAGAGAAGGTATCTCAGGGTATTGCCATCAACACACCTTATGAGGAGCTACATAGTCCTGCTGCCAACCGCTGTACCCACACAGACTGACTGTCCTGGTCATGCAGTTATGTTAAAAATAAGGTCACTTTAATTCCAGGAGACTGAAGCAAGCAGATCTCTGAGGTCAAGGCTAGCCTGACACAGGCATGAGTTCAAAGTCAGTCTACAGTTCAAGTTCCAGGACAGCTAAGCTTAGGCAGGGAAAGAGTTGGCAAGCAGAAAGCTGGTGATAATGTAATATAACAAGGCAGCCACGTTCCAGCCTCAGGAAGCAGCAGACCTTAGCATCTTTGGTCATTTGGCTCTGGTTTTATAGTCAAGAGGAGAAGGAGGCTACAGGGACAATTGATGCTGGTTAGCTGGAGCTAAGAAATTAGTGGTGATTAAGAAGATATCAGCATCACTGAGGTGAAATCTGAGAAGTGTTTTCTGAGAGCCCAAAGAAGCTGTGGTCCAGTGATAGCCAAGGTTGTACCATGAGCTACAGTTGTACTTGGTAATGTGTAAGAGTCATCCAGGTGGTACTGGTTTTGAAGGCATGAAGGAATCATGAAGAGCATCTGAGTCTTGGCACTGTGAGAGGCCATAGAAGGCCATTGGTGAAGGTGCAGCCTCAGTTGCAGTTGACAGCCCAGGAGTGAAGGGGTCATGCGGATTTGAGGCTTGGCTCCATGAAGAGAGCCTATGAGAGGCTATTGGTGAAGCTTAGTTGCAGAGGAAGACCCCAGTGTATTGGAGATGCCAGTACCATGGGATGATCACCAAGAGCAGCAGAGGTAGTGGAGTAGATCAACCTGAGCTTAGAGAGCTACAGAGAAGTGATGAGAAATGATGTCAGAGCTGGAGGAGTGATGGCAGCCATTTGGAGGAGCCCATAAGATCATGTATGGATTCCAGACACTGAAACAAGACATTGTAACATCAAAGTTGCCTTGGAGACCTCAAGATGTTTGAGATTCCAGAGCCATAGGATATCTGCTGAGGAAAGCTACTAATAGGAAGTGAAACCAGCCCAGGAGAAAGAAGTTTGTTGCAGTCAACAAAGATGAAAAAGGAGTTGGAGATCTGAAGACCGATTTGATATCAGACAGGAAATGCAGAGTTTGAAGTTTGCCCAGCTGGTTTCCTATCTTGCTTACAGTTAAGTGATTGAATGAATCGCAGAAGAGACGGTGAACTTCGTTAACATTGTTGAGACTGTTATAGACTATGGGGACTTTGGAAGTTGGACTAAATGTATTTTGCATTATGCTATGTTTAGGTATGGCCCCCATAGACTTATATGTTTGAGTAAGCCTATGGGGGCCAGGGAGTGGAGTGTGATATGCTTTGTATATGCTTGGGTCAGAGAGTGGCACTATTAGGAGGTGTGGCTTTATTGGAGGAAGTGTGTCACTATGGGTGTGGGGTTTAGTACCCTAGTCCTAGCTGCCTGGAGGCCAGTCTTCTCTTAGAGGCCTGCAGATGAAGATGTAGAACTCTCAGCTCCTCCTGCACCATGCCTGCCTGGACTCTGCTGCACTCCTGCCTTGATAATAATGGACTGAATCTCTGAACCTGCAAGCAAGCCCTAATTAAATGTTGCCCTTATATAAGAGTTGCCTTGGTCATGGTGTCTGTTCACAGCAGTAAAACCATAACTGAGACAGCCTCTATAGTGCCAACCTCTGCTGCTTCAAATGCCAGAGAAAAGCTAGGGACTGGCTCCAGGGCCAAGCCTGGTGGAGATAAGTTTGCTTAGAAGAAACAGAGGCCTGGGAATACTTGAATCACTCATCCAGCCTCATGTCTGACATGGACATCTCTGGTTTCTTTCTTTAACAACTTAGTTGTGTCACTTGATGTTTTTCTGGTAACTGTCTGTGAGAGGGCATGTGATGTTTTGCTGAAAAAAAAAGACACTTGTGAGGGTGTGTAGTGTTTAGAAAGAATATAAATGGAACCCCCCACACAGCATTGCTACACCATACAACACTTCACAGGGCTTCACTTCATAGAAACACATGAAAGAACTTCTTGTGGTATTCCAGCTGATTCTGGCCGCTTCTGCTGACTCAGCTGATTCTGAGGAGCCGTGCTGTTTCAGCTGCATCATGCTGCTGTTACTGATTCCTGTTTGGTGTTTGCTATTGACCTGGACTGCTAGTAACCTGACAATGAAGGGTGGAAATGCCCCGAAGAACTATTTCTAAACAGATCCACAACCCTCTTTTCCCTATTAACCTTTCTCTCCTACCTCTGACCAGTAGGCTAGAAGGGAGGTTGAAGCATTGAAGAACCCTAAAGTAGGTTTTGGAAAAAAAATCTAAGCATATAGGTGGTACCCAATGTAGCCTAGGCATAATGGGGAACTTCACGTCTAATGTAGTAGAGGAATTAGCAAGTTTTGATGGGTTGGCAAGGTTGTTTAAGGAGGCGGGCAAACTAGCAGCTACTGCCACTGGGTGGTTTCTTGCCTTGCTCCCTGAGGGGGTTTTCTGGTTTTGCTTCATAGTTTTCATGTGTATCATTTTCAAAAAGATTGGGGGGACAGCTGAAAACTCAGAAGGTTCATTCAATGTTCTTGTGTGAGAAAGGATTGCTGCGCTGGCTTTGCAGATAGAGGTAGAAGAGCTTAGAATGCAAAAAGAACCACTGGGAGGAGTGCAGGGTTCAGGCTTAATGTCTGAGACCAGGAATTTACTGCATGGATGAAAGAGGGCAGCCAACGAGGCTGGATGGACTACCGCCCTGCCCGGCTCCACACACTTTCACTGCTAGGTGCCCTGAGCCTTAAAGGGTACAGGGTACCAGGGGCCAGGAAGAGCAAGAGATGGTACAGGGACAATGGGTTAGAGTTCAGACAAGTGCACCACCAGAGGATCTGTCTGGGGCTACACAGGCACCTTCAGCCTTCCCAATCTTTGTACAGCATATGCCTGCTAATGATGGTGATAAAGTTTATAATGAGTTGACAAGGTGTTCAATAGAAATGCAATTTAAAGAGGCAAAAAAAAGAATAAGGTCACAGACCCTTTCCCCCTACATGGTGGCATCCTGGTTGTGTCACCTAATGACAGCCTCATGCCCCAGACTGGGGAGCACTTATTACTATGGGTTAAACAGACTGGGCTAGAGCATGTTATGGTATGTGTGAACAGATAGACATTGTTCAGGACTGGGAGGTGGTTAAATTAGTAGAGTTGGGGACCCAGGGGCTGCTTGCTGAGTTTGACTATTAAGGAGAGAAGATCCCAGTCATCATGGGCCCTGTTCTCTGTGTTCCTAAGCATCATGATCCTGCACTAGGTGTGAAGTAGGTGCCGAGGCTGCTGGATGCTGTGAACACGTACATCCCAGTACCCACTTCACATCTGGAAAACCCTTTTCTGATCCCCGTAGAATGAAGTTACTCTTTTCAAGCCACGGCACAGTGGTGACAGGTACAACAGAGTGTGACAACAGAGAGATGTATGTAAATTGCTGATGTATAAGAAGAACATCTGCCCTGTGGTGATGAACATTGAGATGTCCTACAAGAGCCCGGAGAAGGCTGAGGCAGGGAGACTTGAATCAGGAGGATCTGGGGCATGATCATGGTCAACCCAGGTTCCATTCAGCCCCACCAGAAGGTTGAGGCTCAGGTTTATGTCCTCATTAAGGAGAACGGTGGCTTCCACAAGCTCTTTGTGTCTCGTTTCATGCCTGGCATGTTCTGTCTTGGGACATGGCCTTCCATGTCATCTTGCCCCCAGGGAAGAAACTTGCTGTGCCTGGAGAGGACCTGAGTGAGACTTTAGCCTCATTTCACAGACCATGATTTTAGAGAATACAGTGTTTCACCTTGAAGGATGGCAACAGGACCATTAGCACTGACCTTGTCACTTACACACCTGCCACGACTGAGGAGTGCCAACCTCAAATAGATCTGGGTCAGAACTCCTGCTCAGGTTCTTGAGCTTAGTAGGATTGCCCTGGTCAGTATTCCCTCGATATAACTAAGGGTACCTCTGCTCGCAAAGAGTGGCCTGCCAGGTGAGATATACAAATAAACTGTTTTGTGACTAGTCAGAAAGTAAATAAAGAGTAAGGGAATGACCAATTGGGAAGTCTTCGGTTCATCTGGATAACAGAGGCAAAGGAATCTAACCTAGAAATAAACTTAGAACTCTTCCTTCCACAACTGATACATGCTCCAACGAATTAAAGCTGACAGTATCTTTTGCATCTACTCTGATTTGGGTATTTAGAGGGGAGGAGCCATCTATCACCTGCTCATCCACAAAGCCCTTAAATCAGTGGTTCTCCACCTATAGGTCATGACCCCTTTGGAGGGTTAAATAACCCTTTCACAGGAGTCACCTAAGACTCATCGGAAAACATGGATATTTACATTATGATTAATAGCAGTAGCAAAATTACAGTTATGAAGTAGCAACAGAAGTAATTTTATGGTTGGGGGTCACTACAACACGAGGAAGCATATTGAAGGGTCACAGCATTAGGAAGGCTGAGAACTGCTGCTTTAGATACATTCCTAGCTGTTGAACACTAAGCTCATATGCAAGCATCTGGGAGGCATCGTGAACAGTTCTGAGCTCCAGAAAGCTTTCTGGTAACAATCCAAAGGAGGTGGGGACAAACCTATCCATTTCCAGATCTCAGCTTTCGATTGGCTACTCAAGCCATGGTGGCCATCTTCTAATACATCCTATCACACAAGTGCTTCTTAGAAGTTTGGCTTTCTACAGTCTCCTGGTAACTCCCTGATGTAGCCATGGGTGACTTCTCTGCCTCTACATGCTCCTGAATTTCCCAACAGAAAGCATGGGGGCACTTTCATGACTGAGAACTATAGTTATCAATCGTGTTTATCAGTAGATTCAAAAATATTTTTGAAGATCAAATCTTTACCACGCATGCACAGATTGTTACTGCTTCCTGTTACTGCTCCCTAAACAATGCCACGTGGCAACTATTTCCTCAATAGAAACACTGCATTAGTTGATGTAAGTAACCTAGAGACCATTTAATGTGTGAGAGAATATGGGTCCACTATAAGCAAATACTGTGACATGCCCTAGGGAAGACTTGAGCATCCACAGATTCTGGTATCCTGGGAAGATCCAAGAACTGACTCCCCTTGGCTACTCAGGGGCAATGGCCCCTCTGCAAATTTCTGAGGAGGAAGTAGGCTACCTTCTCGTCGGTTCCATCTTTGCAGTCCATATCATGGTCACATATCCACTCTGCCAACACACACTCTCCACTCTCCGGGCACTTTATCTCTCCTTCTGGACACTGTAGGGACCAGGCGACAGGGCAACCTTCCTCATCTGAGTGGTCCAGGCAGTCTCGGCTCCCATCACAATGCAGAGAAGAAGATATGCATTGGCCATTCTCACATTGAAATTCAGAGGAGCTGCATTTTTCACGAACTGAGAAAGGTAACACTTTGGATAAGGGCTCAGGCAACTCTGAGGCAACCCAGTAGTAAGAAAAAACACTTCAGGGACTCTCCTGAGTTCTGCCATCACCGTGGGGACTAGCCTCATCAGGCGGGAAAGAAAACTCCAGTTAAAGGTTACTCTAAAAAGGACTTACTATTAATCAACTGCCCCGGTGGTGCCTTGGTCCCAGAAAATAAGGGCTGAGGGACAGGGATGGGAGAACCTACACACAGACCTGGCATGGGCAGTGAAGACCCTCCTCTGCAAGCTTCCTGCATCAACAATACAAGAAATTCTCTCCCAACATCCAAAATGTTCTATAACTTATGTTGCTGGACTCAGTGCCTACAGACAGAAGGTGTTTGATTTAGCCCCAGAAAAGGATGTAAATAGGTCTCAAAGGTACATTGTATCTAGAGTTTAAGTTCCTTTGAGTATCTCAATCCTCCCAATGGTTGCATGGTCCAGATGCTATCACAGCCCTGACTACACGGTCCATACCACAGCCAAACATGCCTGAGCCCCACCCAGCGCTTCCCACTTTAATCCCAAGTATCTCCTTGACAGCAGTCTCCCAAGGTGACATAGGCCTTTGAACCATGTCATTAGAAAGAAGAATCAACACTCTGTGGCCCATAACATTAAAGGGAAAACAAGACCCCCAAGTGAGGTGACCCAACAGGTAAAAAGGCCTGGGACCAAATGTAAAACATTCAGGAAGGTAGATTGTTAACTTGACAAAAAAGAAATTTTGCAAATGATTAGTCTTTCCCCCAATGGAAATATTCTTGTGATGGGAAAAGGAGAGTATGGTAGGACACTCAAGATGCCTCTAGCTCCAACCTTTTACCGTCAAACTCCCATGGTAAGTACAGCACTCTGTGTGTGTGCAGTGTGTACAGTGTGTACAGTGTATGTATAGTGTGTATGTGTACAGTGTATGCAGTGTGTATGTGTATAGTGTATGTAGTGTGTGTGGTGTGTATCGTATGTGTGTGTAGTGTGTTTTATGTGTGTTTAATGTATGTGTATAGGTGTATGAGTGTAGTGTGTGTATGTGTACAGTGTGTGTAGTGTATGTAGCATGATTGTGTGTTATGTGTGTGTATAGTGTGTGTAGTATGTGTGTGTAGTGTATGTAGAATGTTTGTGTAGTATGTGTAGTATGTGTATGTAGTATGTAGTATGTAGTGCGTGTAGTGTATAAAGTATGTATGAGTGTAGTGTGTGTTATCTGTGTGTGTTATGTTTGTGTGTATATGGGTGTGTGTGTAGTGTATGTATATGGGTGTAGTGTGTAAAGTATGTATGAGTGTGTGTGTAGAGTGTACAATGTGTGTTATGTGTGTATGTAGTGTATGTTTGTGTTGTGTGTGTGTGTGTGTGTAGTATAGTATGTGTGTGCATGTATGTATGTGTGTTCCAAACTGGGATAAACAGGTGACATATGCCTTTTGTGTCAACTCACTCTGTTATCCGGCATCCTTGCTATGGTCTAGTTAGAAGTATAATTTTCACATTTTCATACTCTTGGTGATTTTACTATTACAGTAAACTCAGAGCAATAAAAGTGTTGTCATATGTTCCCAGAACAGGACACTGCAGGCATGGTGGTGTACACCTTTGATCCAGGCATTTTGAAGGCAGAGGTCTGGGGATCTATGTGAGTGCAAGGCCATCTGATGTTTGTAGCATGTTCCAGACCAGCCAGGGCTACATAGTGAACTCTGTCTCAAAAACAAAAAGTAACAACTGCCACTACCCTGCAAAGGCCATGGTAAATCTTATGAAGCAAATGGTTATATTAGATGTGTGTACCCAGGGCTACACAGTGAAAATCTGTCTCAAGCAGGAAAACAGACACACACACACACACACACACACACACACACACACACACACACACACACACAAAAGCTGTGGTAGGTCTTATTAAACAAATTATATTATATAGGATTGTTAATAAGTCAACAGTATAGAGGCATCTTTAATAATATTACAAAAACAGTGCAGTGATGTATTGATTGATGGGGTGATAAAGGTGCCATGATCAGAGCTTTGAAGTAACTATTTATTTATTTACTTATTTATTTATCTATTTTGTCCTCAAGAACAGTGTGGTTCAGTATCTGCTTAACGGTAATGTTTAGGTTATCATTCAGAATACTATTGAGGAACATAGACTCCAAAAAGAAAATGAATAAACTATAAGACAGTTGGAAGTATTCCCAGGGATCAGACATCCTGGTATAACAGGCAGAGTGGCACATCTATTTAGTCCAAGAGTCAGAGGCAGGGGGACCTCTGTGAATTCCAGGCCATCCAGGACTATACAGTGAAACTCAGAACACTCAGAACACTGCTTTTGATAATCACACACACGCACACACACACACACACACACACACACACACCACACATACACTCTTGCACACAAGCATGTACATGCATGCGTCTTCGGAGGCTCATAAACTTACAGCATCCTTGTTCATCTCTTCTGTCCAAACAGTCTGGCTTCCCATCACATCTCCAACTCTTAGGGATACAGCGGGTCTTGTTGTCACAGCGCAGTGAGCAGTCATCAGGGGGCCTCCAGCAGCCCAGCTCATCAGAGCCATCGGAGCAATGTCGAGCCCCGTCACAGTGATACCTCTCCTCTATGCACCTGCTTCCATCCAGACACTGGAAAACCCCTAAAGTGGAAAAGGCCCAAGAATCAAATTGGTCAGGAGGAAGATTTTAAATGAGACAAATTCACTGTGTTCCAGAGTCTGAGGGTTAAACAGAGTGCATCCCACATATCTGAGTTCTAATGTCTAGAATATACACAAGGCAGCTTAATAACATGCTCAGGTCAATTATGTTATTAACCCAAACTAAGTCATTTAAATAATTGCTTTGACAACTTGCTAAATGATTACCAACTCTTATAAGTGGGCCATTTAGGTCACTCTGTGGACCAGCCTCTAAGAAGGCAAATATTGAAACACTTCGCAAATTTAAGGAAACAAACACAGACAAATGGATGAAGTGTGTCCTTAGGGAATCAACATTCCAACAGATAATGGCATGCAAACTCTTCCAGAGGAAGTTGGGAGGTCAGATTTAAAAACATACTCTTTGAACTCCTATCATGGGCCAGAAGATGACCCTGGCAAAAGGCCCGACATCAGGATTACCCACCTGGTTGATGGCAGACCTGGAAGCAGTTTTTTTCATCGGAGCCATCCTGACAGTCATCCTCACCATTGCAGAGAGATTCCCTGGGAATGCATCCCTTTCCATCCTGGCAGGGGACAGAGGACCGGGCACAGAGAACAGGAGGAAGGGAAGGGGCAGTGGGCACTGGTTCTTTAATCCCAGGATCTAGAGCAAACAATATCACTTCAGCAAATCAATCCAGGAGGGTCCAGCAATAATAGGACACATTCCCACTGTCCCCTCCCTCAGAAAACCATGTCAGCACTGAGTATCCACATGGCTCTACGTTACCAGCAGAACCAGTGGAAGCACCAGATCTTAAGAATGCTTAGATAAGTGAGCTGCTTAGACCTTCATCCACTGGCTTTGAATTTGGGCACGTTCTTTCCCCTTCCTGGGCTACCTAATGCTCTGTTTGCATCTGAGAAATGAAAAGCAAGTGTAACTCTGGGTTGAATCATGTTCTGTCAATTTCAGGCTGCACATAGGTGCTGCATAAGAACATCACAGAGCTAAAACCGTCTGGTCGCACTGTTGACACAATCAACTGGTATGAACAAAGCAACTGCTCTTCTTTGGAGGAGTTGTACAGTCAGTCTACATCTGGGTTTGTGTGAGTTCATTCTATAACAGCAACACAGCAATGATACCACATAGTATAACAATTCTCAGAATGTGTCCCTAACATTACGTAATGTACTACAGTCCTTCTGGTCCCCCGGCACGGGATGAGAGCCAGCGTAAGCGAGGCGCTCACTTGTTGAGATACATAAATTACACCACCACAAGCTGTATTTGCCAGCAACTATGTGTTAGAAATCAGAATAGGATTTAAGGCAGGAAGACTAACTATATCTGTATAACCTCAAGAATCCTCAGACCTTTTAACTCCTAAGATCAGTATAAAGCAACCAGTAAGCCAAAAGTCCTGTATGTCACAGAGAAGAGGAGATGGGATTGGATACAGAGAGGAAATGGTTCCACCCCTCTGGTGTTCACTGTTTCCTGAGATGCCCAGCTGTTACTACCGATGAAGGTTCAGAAACCTGGGGTAGAAACTCCTTTTTTTCTTCTCCACAACCTCAAACTGGATGTGTTCGGTCTTGTCAAGGGATTATATAAAAAGATGATCCATAAACCTGTTCACCTTGACCCAACTCCAACAAACGGAAGAATGCTACTTTCCCTGTAACATGGTGAACACACTTCAGTCCGAAAACTTAAAATCCAAAAAGCTCCAAAATGTAAAACTTTCTGGGTCCAACATAATGTCACACACACACAAAAATCCTCAATACCCAACTTCCTGTGTCAGGTCCCACTTCAAAGGCAGACACACTAAGACTGTTGTAGGAAATGACCTTCAGCTTGTGTGCATAAAGTATGTACGAATTATAATGAATTTCACACTTACACTTGGGTTTCATCCGTCAGAGATTTCACTATGCATCTTAAAAAGACTCTGAAGCCTAAAATAGAGGCCCAAAGCTTGAACCACTCTTGGTCCTAAATATTTTGGGTAAAGGATACTCAGCCTGTATCATTGCCTTGGAGGTGCATCACAGAAGGTCCCCTACACAATGTCACTGCCATGTGTCTCATGAAAGAATGGGTTGTTTAGTAAATCAGTTTGGGAATGGATTAGAACTAATTAAATTCATACCCAGACTGAGCCTTGAATACATTAACATGAAAGCTTTCCCCAAAGGGCCACGGCAGGTAGACCTCTCTGAGAACTACTGAGACTTACAGTCGTTATAACTGGCTAATTCTCTTAGCAACTTTGAAATAATGGATTCAGTTCTTAAACTCCCATAATATGAACAAGTTAGGGAGGGGGATGGCTAGGCTGAGGAGAAGATGGTGGTAATATAAACAACAGAGTACCCAGGAGTTTTACCCTAAAACACATGGAGGATGGCCCCACAAGGAAAGACTCACCTGGCACTTCCTGGTTCTCCGCCAAGATGATCATTTTCCTTATGTGTGGCTCCTTCAGCATGGAGAAGGGCTCCAGTGTCTTCCTGTTCCACAGGACAAGGGCTGCCTTGTCTGCGGTCACCAGGTAAGGCGCATGGGCCACCATAACCACATCGCTCCAGGATGTGTTCAACAAGCATGTTCGGTTTTTTAGTAGACTAAGACTGTGCAACCCTAGGGAAGAACGAAGGTTGGTCTGGGACCTGGAGCAAGGTGGGATGCATGGGCCCTATGTGATGGAGTTCCGAAGACCCAAAACTCCAAGGAAGCACATTCCCCTCCTTGTCAGTGTCACAGCTTTTAGTTTCATAGGTTAAAAATAACTCATGGGTGTCTTGAGCTCCTGGACAGTGGGGCTCTTAGTTCTGAGATGCAGGGACAGCAGCTATGGCTTCACTGTCTCAATGTGTGTTGTGTTTGGTTAGTTTTTTTTTTTTTTTTCAACCTGACACAAGCCAGACTCATCTGGGAAAAGAGAACTTTAATTGAAAAATCCCTCCATAGATTGGCCCATAGGCAAGCCTGTGGGGTATTTTCTTGGTTAATGACTCATGTGGGAGGTCCCAGGTCATTTGTGGGCAGGTTGTCCTAGGTTATATAGAAAAACAAACTTAGAAAGCCAGGAGGAGCAAGCCGGTAAACAACACTCTTTCCTGGCTTCTGCCGTAGTAGTTCCCTGCCTCTGTGTTTCTGCCCTAAGTTTCTGCCCTGGCTTCTCTTCTTTCATGATGGATCATAAGTTGAAGGGTTGGTCAAACCTTTTCTTCCCCAAATTGCTTTTTGTCATGGTGTTTTATCACAGCAATAGAAAAGCATCGTGTACTAAAAACCATGGCTGTATGTTGACACCAGGCCACGATGTAGCTGTCAGGTAAGATCAGATTCACTGCACAGTCACAGCTCATACCTGATACCAACGTCTAACCACAGCCTAGCACCTCCTTTGCAAAGGAAGTTTGCTTCTGTTTTTTCTAGTTGTGAAAGGAAAGAATACATTTAAAACAAACTTTTGGAAAAACAACTATGTATATCTTTTTGAAGCTTCTAAGTCTATTATTTCTGGAAGTGTTCTAAGTTTTTTAAATTCCTAAACCAGAGTGTTAGGTAAGAGATGGGTTTGAAGTGCCTTGCATTTACTGTCAAATTTCAAGTCAAAGTCTTTGTTTAAGCAGTGCTCAGAATAAGTAGGACAGCCAGAAGAAAGGTTTTGAATATTCTCTATACAAAGTAACAGTATGTGCTTGAGGTGACGAATACATTAATTACTATAATTTGCTCGTTACACATTTATATGAGTGTCAAAATATCATAATTTAACCCATACGTATGTGCAACTATTTTGTGTCCATCAAAAGTTTAAAACAAAAATTTCCACCATAGCCCAAAACACAAAAATAAATTTAAAGTTAAAAGAAATAACTAGAAGAAGCATTATACGAACATGAAGCTTTGGTGTATGCTCTCAGGTTCCCCCCCACACACACACACACTGGACTGGATGTTGTACAGTACTTACCAAGCCCTTTGGTGGTCCAGAGGATGCTAGCAGACCCGAGGTCCAAAGCCATCCGAGTGTCTGCTGCCCAGGTGCCTCTCCAAACTTCCTGTCTGCTTTTGCCATCGAGGGTCATGCTTTGTAGGGGCCTCCCACTCTCCACCCAGTACAGCACCCTTCTTGGCCAATCAAGGAGCAGCTGCAGTATAATGTTTCGAGTGCTGTAGAGAGTGTATGACTCAGTGCCAGGCATTCTGATCTTCTGAATAGTACCTCGGTTACAGGGTACCCAGAATAGGTTCCCGGTAGATATGTCCACGTTTGCTGAACAGACTGTAGGAGGAACAGAGGCCGAGTTGGAAAAGGCTTCTAGGTATATCCACGTACTGGCTCTAATGGGTCAAGGGAAGGAGATCGGCCCCCTTGAGCAGACACTTCTTTGTATCATGAGCCCCATAATGCCTAGTCTGGATCCAGCAGCTTGTCACTTGAGCTCCACTGGTCCTCCCAGCCACCTGGAAAGATCTACTCCATCTTGAAGGAGATGGCCAAGTGGCCTGCATCTGCACGCAGGCCTGCAATTTCAGAGTTATGTTCCTTCTTCTCACAGGTCAATATGCATATCTATCAATTATACTTCAGGGGGCTAAAGCTAAAATTTCTTTAGGAAAACAGACTAGGACAAGTGACATCACTTCAGACAGGACGGAAAGTTACCCAGAAAGCACAGACAATGAGAAAATCTAGGATGAGAGGGTACAGGTATGATAAGGACTACATTCATAAAGATCATGGGTATTTTGATGGTTTGAATGAACCCCCCCCCCATAGGATCATAGGAAGTGGCACCATTAAGAGGTGTGGCCTTGTTGGAGTAGATGTGTCACTAGGAGTTACACTGAGGTTTCAGATGCTCAGTGTCATTCTTTATTCCTGTTGCCTATAAATCATGATATAGAACCCTCAGCTCCTTCTCCAGCACCATGTCTGCCTGTGTGCCACCATGCCCTGCCAGGATGACAATAGAGATGAAGCCTCTGAACTGGAAGCCAGCCCCAGGTAAATTTCTTCCTTTATAAGAGTTGCCATGGTCACGATGTCTCTTCATGGCAATAAAAACCCTAAGATAGGTATCCTTTTTTTCAGATGCAAATAATTGAGTTATGCGCTAACTCCAAACACTCTTCACTTCTTACTCAGCTCAGTATAGCTAGTGGACAGCTGGAACTAAGCTGGGATTCAGGCTCAGTATAGCTAGTGGACAGCTGGAACTAAGCTGGGATTCAGGCTCAGTATAGCTAGTGGACAGCTGGAACTAAGCTGGGATTCAGCTACTGTGGGATGTAGTCTACCATTAAGATTCAGAGCAATATCAAGCTAGAAGGTCAGAATGCCTCCTCCAAAACCCTGTGTCTATGCCTCAGTGTCCTCAAGTAGATTATAAGGATGCTTCTCTCATGAGCTTGTCACAAGCTTAATTAAAACAAGCAAAAATCTTAAAATAATCTCTGCTATTTTATGGTAAGTTACTAAAGCTGATCACACAAGCTCACAATAGCCAACTATCCAGAACTATGCTAGATGGTGGTTCAATATAAATTAATTATATCAGTTAAATAATAAATACTCAACTAATATAGTCATAATTATTTTATTACTATTTACTATTACTGGTTTAGGATTCCTTATGGTGGAACTGAATGTGGTTCTGAATTTGGAATTCTTTCTGGGCTTTTGCACAGGGCCTTGTGAAGGAGACTCCAGCCTAAACCCTTGTTTCCTTGTATATGACCTCGAAGTAGTTTTATAAAACACTACCTGCATCTGACTAGATTAGAACAGAAATGGAATTTCCCACTGATTGCATCATGTAGGTGTTTAAGATCATCGAGATTTTGGTATTTTGGACTTTGTAGGTTCAAATTAGCACTGCACAGACTGCATCACACTCTTGTTTGCTTTAAGTCAATCACCCCTGGATGCTGGACATACTTCCACACATACTTTTCAAATCCATTTTAAATATGTAACATGGTAGATTGAAAGTTGGCATTGCGGGAATATTCACACCCTGAACATTGTCAGCACAGCTCATGGAAGAGGACTTGTTTGGGGTTTCCTTGTTTGTGTGTTTGGGTCCTTAGACCAGAGATGGATAAATAACTACCTTTGGGCCAAATATGGTTCACTCTCTTCTTCTATGGACAACCTTTCAAGGAATATAGTTAATACGTCATACTTTGTATAAGGCAATTTTCATGCTACAATAACAAATAGCCACCAAGCATCGTGGTTACTCTTTGGCCTTTCATACAAAGTTTGTGACCCCTTAGTCATTATTTAAGAAAATTGAGATGGCTTAGTGGGTATGGATGCTTGACACCAAGTCTTATAACCTGAGTTCAGTTCTTGGAATCCACATGGTGGAAACAGAAAATTGATTGCCAAAAGTTGTCCTCTGACCCACTCACACCCATGTGGCACATGTGCACAAGAGCATGGACACACACGCATGCATGAATGCATGCACACACCACAAAATAAAATAAATGCAACAAAAGTAGAATTGCTAAGAGTACTGATTCCACTTATGTATGAATTCACTAAGCTCTAAATACCCAATAAATCTGAGAATCCAAGAATCATTTTTTAGTTTTTATAATGCATTGTTGAGGTCATCAAATGGTGACAAAAACCCCCTGTGTCTTCTCCACTTCACCTTTGTTTCACTTTTCTATTGAAACAAAAGTATGCAATGATATTCAAGTCAAAATGCACTTCCTCAACAACTTTACCAGATACAGTCAACCTTAGATTTTTTAAAAATAGTCATAGATTGAGTATTGTTCATCTTTATATCAGTAAGCTTTATTAGAAGCATATGTCGGATAATATATACACAACTTGTTGTTCCTATTATGTTAGTCAGTCTTTGTTTTGCTTTTGTTTTTTTAGCCTTTGATATCTGAGGTGGGATAAAGGATTTATTCTGGTCCCTGACTTCATTCTACAGACATTTGTCTCGAAGGCTCTTGTGTGTGGTTAGGCAGGACAGCATGGCAGAGTGCATATAGTGCAACAAAGTGGTCATGTTGTCCTGGAAGTTGATGGGGAGAAGACAAGCTGTACTTTCACAGGTATGTCCCCAGCAGCCTGCTTTCCCATGCCTTCTCAAAGCCCATTCATTTCTGAATTTCTCACTGGTTTAATCTATGGGTGCAGTTAGCATCCTAATGATTAGATCTCAGTGATGCTACCCAGAAACCAAGTCTTCATTCTGCATATGACTGGACCAAGGGTAGGGTTCATTTCCTATCCAAACTGTAACATGCAGAGAGCTAATTGTCAAATACTTTGAAGCACAGTCATTGGGCATGATAGTGAGAAATTGATGTTAACCACTGAGGGAGAAGACAAACACATGGAGAGTTACTCGGTGTGAGGGGACAGGATGTCACAGGAAGCTGGTACACACAGAGCTTAGTATGATACTTAGTCTTCTTCCTTTATGGTGGGAGCATTTTTTTTTAACTACACCACAGCCTCTCATGGCATGGGAGATAATACTTTTGAATTCTCCATATTTCCATGAAGTCACTCTTGCCTGAGCTCAATGCTCTCTCTCCTTTGCCAAGCTCTGCAATTTTCAGAGAACTCTCATTCTTATAATGAACTATGGGTTTAACCTTAGTTAACCTTAATCTGCCCTTTGCAGATTTGAGGTTGAAAGGATACTTGCCAGGTTCATAGACTGATAGACTGTTCTTCAAACAATGTCACATTGGTTCTTAAAGAGATGTTTTTATGATGTTGTCTTAGTTAGGGTTTTACTGCTGTGAACAGACATGATGACCAAGGCAACTCTTATAAGGACAACATTTAATTGGAGCTGGCTTACAGGTTCATAGGTTCAGTCCATTATCATCAAGGTGGGAACATGGCAGCATCTAGGCAGGCATGGTGCAGAAGGAACTGAGAGTTCTACATCTTCATCTGCAGGCTGCTAGGAGAATATTGACTTCCTGGCAGCTAGGACAAGGTATTAAAGCCCACACCCACAGTGACACACCTACTCCAACAAGGCTAGTCTTCCTAATAGTGCCACTCCCTGGGCCAAGTATATATAAACCATAACAGATGTCCTCTCATTTTTTAACTAAAAAAAAAAAAAATTTAGCTGGATTTTCAGCCTCAGTTTTTAACTTTAGCATAAGAATATGGCGCCCAAAAGGAAATGGTGACATCAGGACTTTGAAGGGTTGTAAGAAGGAGGCACATAAAGCAGGTCTAGCCAGCAGGAATGATGCCATTGCTTTCGCCATGTTTAACCACTGCTGCAATTTGTTTGGCTCTTGAATATCGTCATAAAGTTTTGGTGTTGGACCTTGAGGGCAAGCCTGTGGTGCTTTTGTGGGACTGTGGAACTTTTAACAGATAAGGATCAGTGGGAGATAATCCAGTAATTGGGAATATGTGTCCTCAAAGGGTCTGTGGGCATCTAGTCTCTTCCTCTTTCCTTCCGCCGCCGCCCTCTCATTTTGATCATGACATTTCTCTTCCCCCATTGGCATCCAGAACTACCACCACAAATCTAAAACCAGCAAGTCAACCCAAATGGACTAAGAGACCAAACTAACTTTCCCCCGTTACTTATTTATATATTATTTGCTCAGTTAGGATTTGCTTTTTACAAGTTGATCACCTCAGTCATTTATTATAGTTTTGGAAAGTTTGTCACTCTACAATAGAGCTAGCTCAGATGAAACCAGCAGTCCTTGATATAATAACTGCAACACAGAAGCCAATTAGTAAGTCCAGCCAGCGGAGAGGAGAGGAGGTAGCGCTTCCATTAAGCGGGAAGACGTCTGCAGTTAGGCACCCCCCAGATAGCTGTTAGATGCTGTCCTGGTTAGTTTTTCCTGAATGTTTTCTGACTGGGGCATTACAAGCTGCTATTCAACCACCATTGTACTAACCTTACAGCCCCCTCTGCATACCCTGTACATTCCTGATGAACGTGCCAAAGGCACTTACTTCTCATATTGGTAGCGTGTACAGGTACAGGTGTTTAGAAATCTAGTTACCCAGCCTGCAGCTCATGTCTCTGTCCTTTATAGCGGAGATGCTTGCTGTGTTTAGACAAAGTACGGGGAACTTGAGGGCGAGGTGTGGCATTTAGGAATGTGGGAAGGGAAAGTATATATTGCCATATTAAGCAAATATCTTGCTTTTCCTCTCCCAAAATTTGCATTGCAAATGACTTTTAAATTAGAGTATGAAAAATCTGCAATGCAAAACTGAAGAATAAAAGGTCCTTTTTTTTTTTTTTTTTTTTTTTCTATTCTTCCCTGACTTAAGGCCAGGAAAGCAAAATATAAAAACTCTTCTACCTCTATCTAGCCTCATGGTCAGGGCTGAGAACAAGGAGTCAATAAAAGATCTCACATTCAATTAGTCACGTCTGGTCCTTGGCTTGAAAGTACATTCAGATTAGGGATAGATTTGCTCTTTTGGCCCAATACATTTTAGAAACGGAAAATAAGAGAAGAAAAGAAGATGCCTACCACAACTCACCTGTTTGCTGGGTCCAAATCTCTTGCTTTTCTCCTGAATATCCAGCTGAATAGACAAGATGTCCCCGGGCATTTGACCAATAGATGAAGTTCCTTTTCCAATCAATGTCCAGTAAGTACAGGTTCCCAGCATGCTCTTCGACTAGAGTTCTCTCTATAGCGCTTCCCATAGCGCTGACTTTCAGCAAGTATAGACGTTTGCCAGAAGAGAATACAACTTTTAACTCTACAAGGCGAAAGGGGAGATTTGCTGTTTCACGGTCTATCAGATGATTCCCAGGTTCCCTCCTGAGAGTAGCCGTATCTGAAGCTCAGGCACCCACACAAATGTCTTACATCCCTCCACAGCACACACACATACACACACACACACACACACACACACACACACACACACACACGAACACCATAGCCTCTAAAGACACAGGTTAGTTGGGAAAATACCAGTGTTGCTTTCCCAAGGCATTGGGTTTTTCTGGGTTTTGATGGAAGTGTAAGACTGAACCAATGTGATGCTGCTCTCCTTGATTTAATGATGTCTTGCTACTAGAGTATTGGTTTATTTGGTTGATTGGTTTTCATTTTTGTTTGTTTTTCAAGACCGGGTTTCTCTGCATAGCCCTGACTGTCCTGGAACTTGCTCTGTAAATCAGGCTGGCCTGAAATTCAGAAATCTTCCTGCCTCTACTTCCTCTGTGCTGGGCTTAAAGGTGTGTGCCATCACTGACCAGCTAATAGAGAACTTTACTAATTTCTCTTATTTAAAGAAAAAATTGCATATGTTTGTTTAATTGCAAGCTATATATAATGCTCAAAATTAACTCTGAGCTGATTACTTGGCAACAACCGCTTATTCCATCCTGGTTCCATTCAAAGCTGTCTCCATGAATTATGTTTTTAAAAATAAGTTGCGGCACAATCATATTTACATGATTTATTCTTCTTAAAACTTTCATGTTCTAGTTTTTAAAGCCACATGTGTTGAGTAGAAATATTCAAGAGGTAGAGTAGACTTTAATATGTTGGAGATACAACAGCAACACGGGAAATTTGTATGAGTAGTATTGGACAAAAACAGTGTTCGAGAGAGACTTTGATTAAAAATGAAGTCAGGAGATGTGTCGGGATCATAGAAGACATTTCTTCTATTAATTTATGTGTGAGGTTTTTTTCATGTAAACCTGTAGAATATCACTTAGGCTTGAAAAGGAATGTGTCCCCTCTCACAACTAGAATAAATGAAACTGAAAAATAAGAAAGAATGAAATCAGGAGATGTGGTACACACTGGTGATCACAGCACCTGGGAAGCCAAGCAACAAAGAATGAGAGTTTGGGACCAGCATGGGTCACATAGTAAACTCAAAGCCAGCTCAGACTGTGTGTCAAGACCTGTTTCAAAAAGTCAAAAGTGTGTGTGTGTGTGTGTGTGTGTGTGTGTGTGAGTGAGTGAGTGTGTGATTCTATCATATGCTAGAACACAGAGATATAACATTAAAGATATTATTCTAAGTGAAATACAACAGAGCCACAGAACCCACGATTTCACCAAGTATTGTAGCTAGAATAGGCACATCACAGACAGACAGTAGAGTGGTGGTTGACGGAAGCTACAGGCAAAGAGAGTAGTCTCGATGCCTAAGATGTAGAGAGTATCATTTGGGAAGATGAAGTTCTGGAGATGCTCTTGGTGATGGTTGCACAGAAACATGAATGCTTCTCATGTCATCAAACTATTAAAAATGGCCAAATGGTCTGTTTTTGTTAGGTCATTTTAGCACTATTTATTATAAAATTAAATCAAGGGAACTGGGAGCTGACCCCAGACCTTGGGAGGCAGAGGCAGGAAGAACTCTGTGATTCCGAGGGCGGCCTAGTCTATACAATGAGCTCCCTGCCATCCAGAACTACCCAGTAAGAGCCAATCTCAAAACGATCAAACAAAAATGGAATCAAGTTGTGTTGACCACAAACTGGTCATCAAAGGAGCTTTTTGGGACAGAAGTGATTGATTCAGAAGGATCTGCCTTATTTCCAGGCTAACCTGGAGCAAGCCTTCTAGGACTGTACCCATTTCACCAGAGAACTTACCACTGCATGTACCAGAAGGTAAAAGAAAGAGTCCCTCTGGACAGACACACTTGTACCCCTTGGGATGGATGGGGGACAGGAGACATAGGTGGCTGCAGGACCCTGGAACACAGGCTGAATGTCTGCCTGTTTAAACAGAAACAGTAGACACAGTTTTAGCTTCCCTGTCCAAATCCACTCAAAACTCAGAACTGAAGAAGAGATAAGATGGCCTGCCTTCAAGGGAATCCAAATATACATGTCACCTTCTAGTGGGTGTGCTGACCTTTGAGCTATGCTGGCTGGCTGTCAGACAAGTGTCTATCTGTCTTATGCTAGGGCCAATAAACATCAACCAACCTCACCTTCTCCCTTGGAGTAAATGCAAAATGGATATTCCATTGGTTTGCTAGGAGATGCCCTTTAAGAAGAACAACAATACCAAGCAATCAGACTCCCCCCCAGAATTCCCACAGACTAAACCATCAACCAAGAAGTACACATAGGACCCATGGCTCCAGCTGAATATATATATATATATATATATATATATATATATATATATATATATATATTAATAGTGGTCTGTATTCTCCACCATGGTTACTTTCTAAGATACTAGTGATGATTCATGACTTTGATTTCTGCACTTGGGACAGATGGGAAGATCTCTGTGAGTTTGTAGCCAGCCTGGTCTATAGATACAAAAAGACACATTAAACACAAGCATCTGAGTTGAATCTGATGTACAGCTGGTGTTAATAAATACTTTTAATCCCTCCCTTCTGTTTCCGTTTCGAAGTTGGTACCAAATTTTGTTCCATTTTTACATCATAGCCCATACATCAGTGAACATGATCTGAATCCTCTGAGGAAAGTCTGTTTTCTTGTCCTTAATTAATTTTTAAGGTTCACTGATTTTACCACTTTTTGTGTATGAGTCTTTTTGCCTGCATGTATGCATGTGTATCATGTACCTGCCTAGTGTCTCTGAAAACCAGGAGAGGGTACTGGATCCCCTGGGTTTGCAGTTACAGACAGTTGTGAGCCACAAATTGGGTGATGAGGATTGAACCTGGCTTGTCTGGAAGAGCAGCTAGTGTTCTTAATTGCTGAGCCAACGTTCCAGCCTGGAGCTTATATGTTCAATACTCCAGACCCTAACAATCTAGCTGACGTTTTAGCCCAGCACAGCCCACAGGACTTGGAGTGAGCTTCTCTGTGATGCTTTTGATCTGCTCACTTACTCCAAAGTCCTATGCAAGACTGGAGGGGGCAGTGACTAGAACACACCCCTGCCTCAACATGGCAAGTTTCAATCACAGGCTGAGGTCACATCCTGGGAGGTTTCCATCTCAGCAATTCAGAAGCAAGTGGCCGGCTTACTTTTGGGTTGCTGGGTCTTGTGGAGGACTGAGAAAGCAGAGATGGAGGCATGGAGCAGCACCTCTCTCTCCTTCAGGCTGCTGGGTGAGGTACGGATCAGTTGAGTTTGATTTGCCCAGAAGAAAGCATTTTCAAATACAGCCAAGCCAACGGGGTCTTCGTCTTCAAAAAACACCCGAGGAAAGGTGTACCTCCCACTGCCATCCACGTTCACTGTCTCTATGGACTGAAGGATTAGAGTCTCATGACCTAGAGGTAGCCTCAGCAAGTGTAACTGATGTTATGATCACCAGAGATTTCTGGACGCTGGTTAAATATCATTGTGGCATCAAGTCCATAGGGAGGAATTCATCTAAGATTGTAGAGACCTCTGTTAAAGTCAGTGCACTAAGTGGTCCTTGTTCAGATTTTGGTTACCATAGCATCTGCTCTACATCCAGACATGGTACCAATGCTATTCACTCTATTCTATGATTGCCTTAGAAGATAGGCGCTTTATGCATTCTCAGAGAGAGCAGTGAGCTCCCAGAGGAGCGTCCCCATCAGCCTAAAATCACAGCTTAGGAAATGGGAGGCTTGAGAGTGTGACTCATCCGGCTATGAGCTTCTGCTTTTAGTCACTATGTCACAACGACCTTTTAGTTTGTCATTTCCCATATTGGGATATTATAAACTGCATCATTAGGCCTTGGGAATCTGAGTACAGAACTTTTAAAGTGTCATGGAAGTTTCCAGAAATCTTAAAAAAAAAAAAAAAAAAAAAAAAAAAAAACCATCTTGAATCATGGGTACAACATAAATCATGACCTTTATTCTTGCAAAAATGTAGCGCAGTTGGACTCTAGAGTCTGTTAAAGCAACAACAACAGCAGCAGCACACCACGTCTCCCAAGCTGTTGGTACAGTCTGCGCTATGCAGAGATGCTATGCAATTAAGCCTGGCTTTTCTTGTTTTGCTCCACAAGTTACTTCATGGGGTTAATGCTAGACGTAAGAGAAGAGTGTACAAGCCCTCAGACCCATTCCAAGCTCCTGGCAAAAGAGAGCTCCTATTACCCTGGGTGTATCTACAGTACCTCTTTATAGCCACTGATCCAGTAGAGCCTGCCAGTCACATGATCAAGTGTTAGTCCTAGGGGCTCCTCTGTGGTCACGACTGCCAGCATCTTCCTGTCCGAGCCATCCATTCCTGCAGTTTCAATAGTCTTTAGCCCATTCTCACCTCGATCTACCCAATACAGATACCTGCAAGCAGCAGGAGTACACACAGGTGTTTTTTTTTTTTTTTAATGGCCTTACTTGTGCACACACGTTCTTCTCAACAACCCCCTTAGTGTTCTCCTATGAGCTTTGTCTCTGTACTGCTACCCAAAGCCAGAGAGCTCGGCTCCTATATTTATCAAGCATGGAAAAGTTTGGCCACATGAAATTCAGTCTAGGATGTCCAAATATGGATTTTGTAAGGCAAAGGAAACCTAAAGGCCAGTATGCTCCCCTCTTAAGGATCTAAAATGCCAAGGGACTTTTTTTTTTTTTTTTTTTTTTTTTTTTTTGCATACATCCCAAGAGACACATTACTTACCTCTTTTCAGGAAACACCACTAGCTCCTCGGGCACAAGATCCTTTTCCAAGATTTTGACATAGCCTCTGCCGTCACTTAATCCAGCACAGATGACTCTGGCAGAGCTGCTGGCCCAGTACAACAGTCCTGTGACCCAGTCCAGAGAAATGCTGCTCACAGGTGGAAGTTCTGTTGACACAGGAGACAGAGTTACACGGAGGTAGTCTTTACTGTCTATGTTTATGTTGGAAAGAATACTTGAAAGACCTTTCAACAACTGATTTAGATCTATATCATGAGGCATACAGGACCCAAGAAATAATGGCCAAAATTATTCCATAGAGTCTCCAGCATGTAGGTGCATATGGAAATGAGGAGAATCACAATCTAAGGAGAACACAACCAAAGACTATGAAGGTGTGTGGCCTCAGCTCCGACACTAGTCACCACAGATGTCTCTGGGAGTTGTGATGAGCTCTGTCTGTCACTATGCCTACTGTGCCATGTCCCTTCTTACTATGCTGTCTGGTTAATCCCAGCCCTCACCTAGTGAGACAAATTTTGGCTGGTGCCCTCATCTTAGTGAGGGAGGTCAAAGGACTGAGGACACAAGCTCAAATACCTAGTGATAGAGAATGCTCTCTGTGGCTTAAGGCTACACCCTAAGATTTGTATTCTTAAAAAGTACTTTCTTATATACAAGCAATGTTCTGTAATGCTCTTACTGAACTAGCCTGCCACATGCATGTCTCATATCAGGATTTTATATACTCTGATGCTTCATAACAAGAAGTCATAAAAGCTTGCCCATATAGATATACATAGATATAGATACAGATGTACAGATACAGATATGAGCACTTCTTACTTATGCTTAAGTAATCTTATAGATTGAATGTGGAGTGTATCACAAAACGGCCAATAGGTTAAAAGCTTGGTCTCCACCCTGTGGCATTATTATTGGTGGGTAGTAAAAACCTTTAAGTGAGGGGCCTAGTGGGATGTTTTAAGGTCATTTGGGGGTATCACCTTTAAGGGAATCTTGTCCTCTCTCCTTTTGTCATGGAGTAAGTATCTTCCCCCTACTTCCATCATGATATGCTACTAATTGATCCCGCCCCCAAATTTAAACCCCCAAGTACTGTCCTCTTGTTTAAGGTTGGTAATCTCAGGAATTTTATTATAAGTAGCATAAGAAGCCTTGAAAAGTTAAATTTTAATGCAAACAAACAAACAAACAAACAAACCTGGGTAGAGGGGAACAGAGTTTGGTCTCCCAAAGACAAACACATTTAGGACTCTATCCACCCAGAAGTACATGTTTCTGTTCAGGTCATAAGCAACAGAGCTGGGCCTTGACTTTACAGGGATCAGCATCTCATGGATCCCTGTTCTTCGGTCCAGGATTCTAAGCTCTTTATCTGTTGCTATAAGAATCTTAACATCATCATCTGCAGTAGAAGGAAAATAGTAACGTATTACGCTGACACTTTCTTGTGTGCCTTTCCCTTTAACAAAAGATGCCATTCCTTCTTCTATACCCAAGTCTGCTTATCCCTAAGGCATAGGCAAAACATAATCTGAAGGGATCTACTGGGCTCTCTTAGTCCCTCCTCCCCCCAGCTTCCGGCGTGTTAAAGTTCATCTTTGGGGTGTCACTGCCTTATTTGATTTCAGACTCAGCAGCTCTCATCTAGATAGAACTCTAATCTGTGCTTGTCACATAGCACCTACATGTGAGCCACCCTGAGGCGAAGAAGCACAGGCTAAGTTAAAACTCTATTGGTTGAGTCTCTCGAGCACCTATTTCTATAGCCTACAGAGTAACTATGTTACTTTAAAGACATTCAATGCAACTGGCACTCCGGTTAGGCAATACCTGTCATAATAGCATCTTCTTTGGAAAGAAAAGCTTCATCGTGTCTAGTACTAGGCCTTAAAATAAATAACCTGTGTTACTTTCTCTATAATTACTATTAACAACAGAGCAGAAGCTGGGCTTGCTTTGCCTGTAAAACTCACCTGTAACTCGACAGTCTGTGCCATTGTAGAGCTGGTAACCTTGAATACAGCCACAGGTATAAGAGCCTGGTGTGTTATGACATAGTTGGCCACAAGGACCATATGCCAGAGAGCACTCATCTTCATCTGATGACAGAGAGGCGTAAGTCAGAGATGACTCAGGAATTACGGCTCCAGTATTTTAGTGCATAAAAGTTAACTGAGTCACCGCGGAGTCCCCATTCTTGTGAATGGGAAGGAACTTCACAATAAGGAGCCCTGCTGCCTGGGTGGCATAAATTACAATCTGTGTTAATCTAGCAATATCCTTGGGCTAGACCATTTGCTAGTCACACCAAAATCTGTTTCAGAATGACAAGCGTTAGCGCCTAGAAAACAATGATTCAAACTACAGCCATGACACATGAACCCTGGAGGCATGTGGTACACAAAAGGACAGTGTTAGCTCACTATTTGTGCCACGGAACACTTCATTTAAATGGATGGAAAAGGTCACATTCACAGGTATAACACAGGTACAGTTGCTTTACAAAGTCTGTAGTCACAAACTAAGCCTGGTGACACACACCCATTAAGCCATTACTGGGGAGATGGAAAACAGGAAAACAAGGAGTTCAAGTTCATCCTCAGCTACATAGTAAGACCATCTCTACCCTGCAGTACATGGGACTGTGTCTCAAACAAACAACGACAGAAATCATATAGAATTCTCCATCATATAAATGCCAAAGCTATTAGAGATTTATTCACTTGTCATAGGAAGGAAAATGGTTCCTTGGGGGACATTTCTTAGAAAACATTATTTTTCCTGAACCACACAGTCCTAGAATATAACAGTATTCTTCTGTCCCTGGAGGTGAATCAATGTGTGTCTGTCAAGCTCTTGGCCAGCTAAGCCCTGATATGGATCAGAGACCAAAACCTGTGCTACATCCCTACCTGGACCCTTCTGAGGGCCATGACCAGCTTCTAAGGAAGAGTTAATAAATTTAACAATGTAAAGTATTGCTTTAATTTAAACAATAAAATGATTTAAATTCAATTAATGAAATTTATTAAAACATAATTATATATAATAAACTTCAAAGTAGGTTCATAACATCTCCTGATGAAGTCTTAATATAAAAACCATTGTAGAACATAATTTTAAAGTTCCTGCATAGCCTTCCCAGGTGGGTAGGCCTGTAGGTCCCTCATGAAGAGAGTACTGAGTGCACAGATGAGGCTCAGAGCAGAGCTCAACCTGACCTTTGGGTGGACAAGTTACTCTTGTATTTGCATTTTAATCAAACTGTCATCCTGTGTTGTTGTAGATAATGCTATAGGTTACCAGCCATTTGATTTTTTTTCATTTTATTAATTATAACAAACATGTGGATATTTTATTTAAGCCCTAATATTTCCACAATCCCATTTTACAAAAGAGAGACATGAGAATTGAGGTTTGACTGGCTTGGGGAGGGCCAGCTAAAAGGATCAAGCAAGGACAAACATATTATGGGCTTTAAGTTCAGAATCTGTCCAGACCTGGGTGTGGAGTCCTAGGCAGAGGCTGTGAAGTGACAAGGGTATTTGTTCAAGGACAGAACCCAAAAGCTCCACAAGATGCTAAATTTAGTACTTTGTCTTTGGTCAATAATTGACTTGCAGGTCTCACAAGCTAGAATAATAACTCAAGTTAAGGAGGGAATGAGAATTGCCATCCTGGAGGAAATCCTGGTGCTCTGACCAACCTTTCTACTTCTGGAACACAGCCAGGGGACCGGAAACAATGTATCAAACAGCAGCCCTGCTGAGGGTGCTCACAATCACAAAAACAGCAGATGCGATCCAAATGCAGCATTAACAGCTAAATAGGTAAGACAAGGCACAAACATAAAGTAGAATTTAATTTGGGCTTCAATAGGAAAGGAAGGCTGACACTTGAACCCTAATGACTTACGGCACACAAGAGGACAAACATCGTGTGACTCCACTCATGTGGCGGTGCTGCACAGAATATACAAATTCACAAAGAGAGAAAGCCCCGGGAGAGGTTACTAAAGGTTAAGGATGTGACGTGGGGCATAAGGGGTTACCGTTACATAGATAGAGAATTCCTGTTTGGAATGATGAGAAGAGTTACAACGGCATGGTGGTGATGGTTGCTTGTTATAAATCTAAGCACCAATTAGCAAAAAACTTAAAACACCTAAGATGCTAAAACTCCGTGTTGTGTACGTTAGACCACATTAAGAATGCTTCTAAAAGACAGGCTAGGGGAATACTGACCCCCACAGCTCCATCCCTCAGGCTGTAACTGCCACCCTGGTGTGCAGGAACATCGAACACCCCAGTGGGTATCACTGCATGGGCCCTCACAGCCCCCGTTCATCAGGGAGCAGTTTTTACCTGTAGGGACAAGATAACTGAAGTCAGTGGAGATTAATGCCTTACAAGACATGTTGTACCAGGTACCTCGTATACTGGCCTAGGAACAGATGGCCCCTGAGAGCCACGCTTTGACCCTGGCCTCTTGCCTGAGAGTATAAGGCTAGGGGAAGACTGTGGCCCTGGAGAGATATGAAGTCGAGGAGCTGGCCAGAGGCCTTTCTGCAATTTCAAGTGCTGGTATATTTATTTTCCTCCTGCAAAGAGGCCAAGACCCTCTGGTGTGTTTCCTGTGGGGTGTATGGATAAAGAGGACACTGAGTCCTGTATTTTGTATTTATGAATACAATGAGTTGTCTTTCGGGCACAAAGCCTACACTTGGCCTTGTCATTAGTGCGTTTAAACCTTCACTTGAACTCCTGTGGTACAAAGTTTCTTCAGAAGCTTTTAAGGGAGTCTTAGGCAAGGAAGACAGGAGACAGAGGACCAAATGACTTGAGGTCATTTCAGTCTCTTCTCCAGCAGGCCCAACAGTAACTCTTCTAGTGAAAATCAGAAGGTTAAAAAGACAGAGTTACAGCCGGGTGGTGGTGGCCCACGCCTTTACTCCCAGCACTTGGGCAGCAGAGACAGGCAGACCTATGAGTTTGAGACCAGCCTGGTCTACAGAGCAAGCCAGGGTAGCCAGAGCTACACAGAGAGACCCTGTCTTAAAAAGAAAAAAGAAAAAAGAAAAAAGAAAAAAGAAAAAAGAAAAAAGAAAAAAGAAAAAAGAAAAAAGAAAAAAGAAAAAAGAAAAAAGAAAAAAGAAAAAAAAAGCCAGAATTACTTTTTAGCAACCTCTCCTCCTCACCAGAAAACATGCTTTCTGAGGTCTTTCTCAATTAAATCTGTGGAGAATTCTATTTTTTCTTTCTTAAACAAATTGATTCATTCCTCCCCCAGACATTTGCCAAATGGTTTCTATTGCTCTAATTGATTTTGTAGTTTTCTTGTACTGGATCTGCAAAGTCAAGTTGGGTCATAGGAAACCTCCAGACTGAAAGCTGAACAAAAGCGGCTGTGTGCACCAGGCTCAGCCAAGGCGCTCTGCAGAGGGATCTCTAGACTGGTAAACACTCGACATGTTGCTACAAATGATTGAGCCTTGGCTAAGGGTCTGGCCCTTGTTGAGATTTGTGACATCCATGGATGCTACCAACATTAGATGATGCGCTCCTGGCTTTATTCCAGAATACAGAAGCAGTGTTGAATATAGGTTTTTAGCTAACTAATCTCCTTAAAGCTACAAACTTAGAATTGCCCTTGTTTTGCAAGTTAGGGGATTTTGCTCAGTCATGAGACCAAAGCCAAGAACTTTAATGTAATAAGCAAAAACTCAATGTACTTAAATATAAGGGAAAAAGATGACTCTGTGTGTGTGTGTGTGTGTGTGTGTGTGTGTGTGTGTGTGTTTCATTTCAAGGAGTTGGCCCAAATGATAACTGTTAGGGTTGAAACCTGAAATGTCACCTACAGATTCTCATGTTTGAACATGTGCTCCCAAGATAATGGTGCTATATTAGGAAGCGTGGGACCTTTGGGACATGGGAACTAGCTAGAAAAAGTGGGTCGCTGGGAGCAGAACTTTTAGAGTTTCAGCCTCAGCCCCATTTCCAGCCTGAATTCTCTACTTCCCACTCTGCAGAGAGGAGAAAAGCAGCAACTACACACACCTTCTGCCCTGGACAGCGAGCTTCAGCCATGGCCTGTGACTGCCTACCCAAGTAAATCCCTGCTCCCTTAATTACTTCTGCCAGACACTTTGTCACAGCCAAGCGAAAAGTAATTAATACTGTGACTAAAGCATTAGGTTATGTCATCTCGTCTTCCCCAGTCTCCCGCCTTACGCTGAGGAAGCAGTTTCTTACCACACGTCCTGGGTTCATCAGCACCATCTGTACAGTCAGCTCTCCCATCACACACCAGGGACTCTGGGATGCATTTCCCACCATCGCAGCTCACAGTGCCTTCTGGACAGGAGGCTATGGAGGAAGTTGATCATTCTTTTTCATTACTACTTAGAGGGGAGGAGCGTAGAAGGAGACAACTCTTTCAGTAGGTATTTCCATAGCCTATAGCAATTGAAGGCTGGAAAGGAAAGCTTACCATTTTGAACTCTTTACTCTTTTTTTTTTTTTTTTTTTTTATTTTTTCTTCTCCAGGGAATCAGGGCTTTAGACTCAATCACAAAAATAGCAAGACATCTGGGCACTCGATTGAAACTGTGCTAAACTTGACTGATCTGACTTTAAATAGTTGGAATTAAAACGCTCCTAGAGCCAGCCAGCCACTTGACCCAAAATGAGTATTCCTTTAAGAAGTGCTTCATTTACAAATGTTAGAAGCCGAGTGTGATACAATGTGCAGCCTTAACTTCGGGAAATACTGAGTGGGATTCTGGTTCTCCAACAAACCAGAGGCACCCCTATTCTGGGGCTGGGGGGGGGTGTTGTCTTAAAGAGGAATGTGGCACTTGCCATTCTTTGAGATTGGTTTTACCCCTTTTAGTGGGAGATTTTCCCCCACCACTATGTGAGAGCAGGAGTTGCCTGTTGTTATGCTTCCTTCATAGACTGATGCTCAGACTGTCTATGGACTGCTCTTCATCGCTGGGAACATTCCAGGCGATGCTCATTCAGCATATAACAAGAGATTTTTATCTAAGCAGCTCTGCGATTCCATGGATAACTATACTCTGGCTATTGCTAGGAAGCATCTTCTTCTTAGAGAAAGGATGGCAACCTCTGCCATGGGGATTAAATGTAGACTACATAAAGCAGCCTGTATACTACACCCCGCCCTTGAAATGTCAGTAGGGAAGCCAGACTTACCGCAGTCCTGCTCATCCGAGGCATCACCACAGTGGTCGATGCCATCACACCTCCAGCTGTCCATGATACATGCCCTGTTTTGGCATTGCCACTGCCCAACCAAGCAACGGGTGTGAGGACAGTGTGCATTTATGGACCCTTCTTCACAGTTCTGATGGGCATTGCCAGGTTCCCCAGCATCCAGACACGGAGCCGATCCTGGAGACTGGATTTTGTAGTCTGGACATGCCGCCGTCAAGCTCTCTGGAAAGCAGGAATTATGTGGGCAGAAGAGGACTGCTGGACTGTGATGGACATGCGTATCTAAGTGAGCGCTATGGCTGTCATGGATTTGGAACTGGACTACAGAACCACTAAGAGATGCTAGCTAGACGTCATTGGCCATATGGACATGGCTTTCTGCACTGAAACTTCTCTCCAAAGAAGTTTTAAGAGAGCCAATAAGGTTAATAATTTTGAAAACACAAAGAAACAGTTTCAAGAGTCTCCTATAACGCCAAAGGCAATGTAGCATGTGGCTTAGCACGCACAGCCTGAGGCTATTTTATGGCTTACTTTCAGTTAGCACTGCTGACGCTAATACAAGCTGTGAGTCAGCAGAGATGATGAACGGACAGTTGAAAACAAGTTTCACAAGGCTGATGGAATGGCCTCGTCGGTACCGGTCCTTGCCCACCTAAGCTTGTTGACATGAGTTCAATCCCTGGGAACCCAAGTTGTCCTTTGACCTCTCCACACATGTGATGGTTCATGGGGCACACACATGCACATGCGCCCACACATAAGTAAATAGATGTAATTTTAAAAGTAAGCTGTACCTACCGCAGTAAACCTCATCGGAGCCATCTGGGCAGTCACTGGCACCGTCGCAAAGCCAGCTGGCAGGAATGCACTTCCCACCATCACACTGCCAGGCCTGTAGGTGTCCGAGACATGTTTGCTCTACAGGCCAGGGTGGGATTCAATAACAGGCATGGAGAAGACACTCATCAGTTGGATGGGTTTCATGCCATATATTTTAAATAGCAAAGCAATAATTACTTCTCAGTTTGACACTGATCACGACCCTGAACTTGCTGGTCCCTTCCACACTCCTGGCAATAACCTATGGCATGACTTCCTTCTCCCATCGCTGGGACAAAAAATATTTGACAGAAGCAACTTGACAGAAGAAGACATTCTTTGGGCTTATGGTCTATAGTGGCAGAGAAGGAAGGCATGGTGGCCAGAGTGTGAAGTGGCTCGTCACTGCACCCTCAGTAAGGAATTAGAGAGAGATGCATGTTCACACCCGGCTCAGTTTCTCCTTTTCCCCTTTATTTATTCAGTCTGGGGCGTCAGTACATGGGAAAGTGCCACCTACCTTCAGGGCGAGTCTTTGCTCCCCAGTTAAACTATGGTAATACCGTTGCAGACATACTCAGAAATATGCCTGTTAGATGATTTTAGATCCTGTCTGAGTGAGAGTCAACATCTGCCTTAACAAGGAGCAATGAGCCAACAGCCCTCAAAGCCTACTCTTCCCGCCATCTTTTAGAACACTCTTATCTAGCCAAAGTTTTGACAGCAAAAATACTTTGTCCATGTTCTGACTAAAATAATAGCTGGTCACACATGACTGATGAACACATACATGAAAGGTGGGTTTTACATGACAGACTTGACGTTTAATTACGTTTAACCATTCAGAGACATTTTGACCCCTCCAGGTGACTGGAGGCTATGGTGGTCCACCTCTTAGAATTCCTTTGATATTTAAGACTATATGCAGATCTAAGACAACCTGAGAACTAATAGATTTTGCTTCTGATTATTGCACTTAAGTCAGGAGACTTGGAGAGCTAGCACAGTGTGTATGAATGTACGAAGGCCACGCAACAAAGCAAGCATGGAAGTGTGTTCCACCCTGTGAACGTTCACAGGCTTCTGTGTGTTCATTTGTCTCTTTGCTTTTTGCTTATTATTTGATTCTGGAGATTTAACCAGGGCCTTGCTCATGCTAAGCAAACCCTCTACCCTTGTGCTGCACCTTGAGTCCTGATTGTGTTTGGTATTTCATGTGAGATTAGAGACAGCAAGTGACCATCCAGGAAGCACGTGGGATAGGGAAGGAAGGGCATCAACACCAATGCACTGGGATTTTCCTCTGTCCATGAGGACTTTATTCTCTGTCTTATACTCAGGACACAAGGGTAGGACTCATCACTTAAGAATCTTTCTGCCTGTAATACCATTCAGGTGACCCACCTGTGGCTTTGAATAATCTAAGCACCTAGAACCGGGGCTTCATAGCAACAAAATATTTCTTAAACAGTTAACTTGGCTTCTAAACAGTTTTATACTCTTTTTTGTTCAATTTGCATACAAAAGACCTTTTCAAGTATTGTGATCTGTAAGACTTCCCTACAAGCCTCTGGATTGGTCTGGTTAAACTAATACAGACACCAATGCTTAAGCTTCCATCTAAGGTGCAAACTTTACTTTTACAGTGTTGCCACTAATACTCGAAGATTCTTGGATTAGTCTATAAGAACCTGTGGCCACTCTTCATGTTTGAATACCTTCTCGGGGGGACAAAAATCATGAGGATGGATACTGTCAACCGAATACACAGTATTGAAAATTAAAGGGTTTTCCATTTTAGTTTTGCATATATGAGCACACACACTTAAACACACTAAGGCAGCAGTTCTTAACCTGTGAGTTGCAACCCCTTTGGGGATCCAACTACTCTTGGTTGTCTAAGAGCATTAGAAAACATATATATTTACATTATGATTCATAACAGCAGCAAAAGTACAGTTACTAAGTAGCAATGAGAATAATTTTGTGGTTCAGGGTCACCACAACATGAAGAACTGTATTAAAGGCAGATTAGGAAGGTTGAGAACCACTACATTAACATACCATAGGATGGGACCCAGATCTAATTAATTCTAATTTATTTGTGCTACATTGGGGATCAGCCTAGGGTCTTGCACATGCTATATGCTAACCTCTCCCCATTTTTTCATTTTTGAGGCAAGGTCCTGATAACGTCTCCAGGCTGGTTTTGAACTCAGGCTATACCCTAGGCTGGCCTTGGACTTGGCGATCCTCCTGTCTCAGCCTCCCAAGTAGTTTGTGTTTCAAATATACTCCACACAGACAACCTGAAGGTAATTTTATTTGATATTTTCAGAGAACCTGTCTTTTGGCTGAGACCCATCACATAAAGTCATGTATGGAATGTCCCCACTGCGGTAACATGTTTGTACTAAGACATTTTGGATTTTAGAGCATTTCGGACTTTCAGATTAAGAACGTTCAACCTGACCATGGAAACCAGGGCTGGTGCCCGAGAGCATCTTGCTAAGTGCTTACCACACTGCTCATCGGTCCCATCTGGGCATTCTTGTTCCCCATTGCAGAGCCAGGTCACAGGAATGCACTTCTCACCACAAGCCACTTGCCGTGTCCTGTTACACTCTAGTTCGCCTGCAGTTGACAACCAAGGAGCAGAGTCAGGAGGGTTTCTGGCTTCCACGGCACAAGACAATTAATTCTTCATCATGGTAAGAGGCCATCGAATGTCATGTCTTTCCTCTAGGAAGACTCACTTGGTCTCACCAGGAAATCCCTTACACTATGTGCCTGTTCTGTTCATTGAGGGAGACTCAAGGTTGTGTACCAACAGACATGCGTGCTGTACTTCCGGCTCTAGCTTGGTCTCAAAGCCATGGAATATGAGCACTTACAGGTTTGAAGGCTAGGCTGTAAGGACTTTCACTGAATCTTAGACATGTATACAGACCCGTGTTTAATGAGAATGGAGTTTAGGATCGAAGATGACATTCTTTTAAGAATGTTTCTCTAACAGCTATGCTATGGGTATTTGGAAGCTTTCAGTCATTTGCAAAACACTGAACTTGTATTGTTCTGTTCCAGTCATGAGCATCTATTTATTAAGCTCAGTGTTCAGTGGTTAGCCAAAAGGTTGATGGGGAGTGTCCTCAGAGGGAAACTGCAGGAAGACCTGACTATTACTTTACTGCATTGAGCTAACTCTTAGAGAGGGAAAGCCAATGGTTGGTTCCTAGAAGACATAAGCTATATGGTCTGTATCTGCTGGAGTCTCTACACTCAGTAGAAGACTCAACAAGGTCTACTCCCAGCAGCAGCTATGGCTAAGTGGTTGAAGTGGACATAAAAGCTGATGAGCAGATGGCTCCTCTCAAGGGACTGTATCCCAATCTTACTTGCATTCTTCTAAGACTGTGTTATCAGTTTTGTTGACTTTAAAACAAATTCGGCTCATAAAAAAAAAAAAAAAAACACTAAAACTACCTCTCTCCCCACCAGGAGTCCCGTATATTCCTGGATTAGCAGCCACCTTTGGCATCTCTGCGTCTTCCATCTAGGCTATAATATGCAACTTGAATAAAGCTGTTGAGACCCTTCCGTGTCTGGAAACTGCTACTATGGGAACAGGCTCAGTCAGCAGATCACCTGGGTTGGAATGTTTTCATTGGACTGCTTACTGACTGTCTGGTAGGTCTCAAGCTGTCCACCTACCCAGACGTGAGCTCAACCTAAACGATAGGATTTCTGGTGGTTAGATAGAAGCCAGCATTCCTCAGGAACTTGTGACAAAGATTCCTGTCTGCCAAAGGGGGTCACTTTCCTCTCCTCTGGCAGGAGGGACTTACACAGCTCCATCGATTGTACCTGTGGCTGCATAGTAAAGCTTGTGGTGGCTCCCTCAGTCCCTAGTCACAAGTACCTGTCATACAGTCTAAAGCCCCTACACCAGTCTCCCAACCCTTTCTCCCCTCAGCTACTCCCCGTCTTTATAACTGGCCATTCTCACTTACGTAACACTAACTCTGATCCTCTTATTCTTTTTCACTATCCCCTAATCTCTATCTCTTGAGATCTTGCTTAACATAGCTATTTTCTCCCACTCTGCCCAGAGTCCCTTGCCCTGGCAAAGCCCAATCTGCTGGCTATGTTCAGGCTACTATGTTTTCCTCTCTATCTCCTCTCTGAACGCTTCCAGATGCTTCTGGCTTCTCTCTCTCTCTCTCTCTCTCTCTCTCTCTCTCTCTCTCTCTCTCTCTCTCTCTCTCTCTTCCTTTCCCTCTCCCTCCCTCCCTGAACCCTTCCAGATATATCTGGCTTCTCTCTTTCTATCCCCTCCCCTCCTCTCTCTCCTCTGCCTCCCCACCCCACATCTACAATAGAAATCTTAACCAGCTCATGGAGTGGTCCCGTCAGCAGTTTCCCCAGTGCGCCCTCTCACACACTGATAAGGTGACCTCAGTTTCCTTGTGTACGCAGTGAGTCTGGGCAATAAGTGATCCTACAAAGGAGATGGAAGGCTTAAGCCGGCACAAGGCCGCTCGGCGCAGAGGCTGCTAATCGATGCTCATCAGCCGGCGACTCCTTTGCCACCTCTTGCAGCAGATCCTTCCAGAAGGATCTCTCAGAGTTGCAGTCAATGCTCAAAAGCTCAGACCATTAGGTGAGTCACAACTGAAAATTATTTTGTCTCAGAGATTATCTGGGAACCGAAACTGCATATATATATTATAGATATCACCTGCAGACTGGTTTCCAATAATTTTAAAATATAGGTAGGTGCTTACTATAAAGGCACATATGTCATTTACTATCATTTATTGATATTTAATTCACAGTAACTTTCTTATAATCATGGTGTAAGGTACACTGATAAATGTTGTCCTAAAACACATGTAAAGATAACTTTATACTACAAGATGTGAAATAACTACTTAGTTATTTAAGAAAATAAAGCAAAACAAACAAACACCAAGTAACTTTAAATCCTGTTTCAGAAGTAGTGTAGGAAGACCAGCTACAAGCTAGATGCTGGCCAGGTTAGGTACAAATCCTGAGGGCCAGAGCCTTGGAAGGGCTCCTCCAAAGTGACTGGAATTGGCTTAACGGCAAGCAAAGATGCAAAGATTAAAATGACTTCACACTTGCCTTCTGTACCTGGATGGAGTAGGACCAGGTTCACCTGTGCGATGGGATGGGACGCGATGGGATGGGATTGGTAATCCCCAGGCAGCTGTTTCTCAAATGCTGGGTGCCTACAACCTCTGTCGACATCAGCAGCCAGCAACTTCACCCCCTAACAACTGTACATGTCTCAGCTACCCTGGGACATGTCGTGCTCCTTCCCCCAGATCAGGACATCTTTGGGTCTGTCTATGGGAGTGTCATCAACAGGTGCAGCAGGAAATGCTCCCAACTGTTCTTTCCCAGGGGCAGATTTTAGAGAGTGGCACCGCTTAGCTGTACTGGGTGTCTGTAACCACACACACCCCGACCCGACCGTGACTGGTGGCAAACTAGAGCTAGAAAGCAGTCCCACCGGTCCTGGACTCGAGGAAGTCCATCTCAGAGGTAAGGTTATCTAGGCGGGTTGGAGGGGTTGGAGAGAGCTTTCTTGGCACTTGCTGGGTGACTCCAAGAAAACCTTTGTCCTTGATCTTACCTCTCCTCCTATCCACAGGTTTGCAAAGGGCCTGGCAGTCCTGGATCATCCAGGGCTGTCCCTGTGGGATGCTCAGCCCCACCCTTCTACATCTTACTAGCCACACTGCTCAGCTGAGGACTGCAAACTCAGTGAAGGCAACCGAAGTTTGCCTTCTGTCCCTGCAGCACGCTGCTAGTACAATACTGCTACCCCGCACCCCACATCCTGCTCCCTGCAAACCAGAGCTGCGACCCTTTCGAGGGCGCCCCTGACCACGGGCCCCACTCACCTGCCCCTGAGCGTCCGATGCTGCCGCCCAAAGATACCAGCACCAAGGAGAAAGGGAGCAAGAGCATCCGCAACCGGCACCGCATGCCTAGGAGGGACAGACGGTGGGATCTTGCTCCCGCTGGGTGCCTGAGTGAGGACAGCCCAGAAGGGAGGAGCAAGAGGCGAGGGGCGCGGGACGCCGGCGGGCGCCAGTTCCCACGCCTCTTTGCAGGCTGCTGAACAGGAGCCTGGAGTTCTCTGGTGCAAATCTTGGGCTCCCGCTATCCTGGGCAAGACCCGCCTCTGTCCAGGAAGATCTCCTTGCATTGTGGCTGGGGACTTTGTGCCACCGATCCCCAATGAGACTAGAAGCAGAGCGCTGGGCTCACTGGGAGCGGGCCTTTAGGGACACAGAAAGGGTTAAGTCAGTCATACTTAAGCTGCACAGGAGTCACCTGGAAAACTATGCAGATATTCTGCCTTTACAGAATTGGGACATGTCTGTCACTGTCACTCAGGTGATGCAGTGTGTCTGCTGCTCTGACCTTACTTTGCAAAGCATAGAATTCTGTGTCTCACTGTCTCTCTCCCTCCCTCTTTTCCTCCCTCCCTCCCTCCCTCCCTCCCTCCCTCCCTCCCTCCCTCCCTCCCTCCCTCCCTCCTTCCCTCTGTGTTCCTCTCCATCTCAATCTCCACTGCCCCGCCTCTATTACTCCCAGTCCTCCTCACTGGGTTCATAGGCAGACTTAGTCCTCTCAATGACCCAGGTTCAGTGATGATCTAGAGATACCTTTTTTTTTTTCACTGCTAAAGTCCAGAAGGACACTCCTGGTTCAGTCCACATGGCTAATTGAGCAAGTTGAGTTTGAGCAGACTTAAGCATAAACCTAAGAGAGTTGGAAGGACCTAGCTGGTGGTCATCTTACCCCCGCCCCCAATACTGCTGTTCAGAAAGAAGATGAAGCGGCAGGTAAAGGTAAGATTAACAGAATTTCACAGCTTCCTCCCACCTTGCACCTCCCACATCCTGCCTTAGCATGGTCGACGTTCTTTCTCCCAAGCAAGCCAGCAGAGGTGAACGCCGGCTTCTTGGAAAGAACATGATGGAGTTAAAATGTATTGTGCTAAACACAGGCAAGGAGCACTTGTAGTCTCTGGAAATGAGAGACAGCAATAAAGCACTAGGAAAAAATAGAAACAGAAAAATGAATCGCAAAGTGCATCCCGAGACCACGCTTGCAGCGTCCGCCATAGTTCGTAGTCTGACAGCTTCGCTGTAACTTGTACCTCCTCTTCATGTTCACGGTGGGCCCATCACACAGAACTGAAAACACCACAATGCCATATGCTCTCAAGTTTTCCTTGAATGTGTTGTATGCTCTGATTGCATAAGCCAACTTTTTTTTTCAAATGCCTGGTTTAAACAATTTTTTTCTAAGATATTATATTGGTTTCTTCTGAAATATCTATGTTCTGAAATCTGATTATTTTAGATGCTTTAATAAATCCAGTGACAAAAAGAGCCAACGAGAATATAGACTAGTTCTCACACAGAGCTGACAGGGTAAGTATGAGAAACCTATACACGTAGGACTGTTCTTCAGTTAAGTGGGATTATATGTTGTCTTAGCCAGTTTGGCCTGTGACAAAAAGTTACCATAGATACAGTGGCCTAACCAACAGACATTTATTTTCTTATACTTCTAAAGGTTGGAAGTCCAAGATGAAGGTGCTGTCAAATTCACTTTGCTGAGGGGCCATTTCCTGCTTTGCAGATGACGGGATTTCTGTCGAATCTTCACTTAAAGAGAAACAAAGCTAGTTCTTTCTTACACCCCTTAAAAGGTCACTAATCCCATGATGGCTCTCCACCCTCCTTCTGTCAAAAAGTCTCCTGCTTAAGAATTTCACCATATGAAGTGCAGGTGACACAAACATTCAGCCCATAATATATAGCCACCTGAATGGCAGCTTTATTATTTTTATTATAAATAGCATTGACTCTTAAAAGCTCTTAGCAGCTGAGAAACCACAGACATGGGTGATATAAATAAATAACTTAAATAACATTTACATTTGTTTTTAAAACATCTTATTCTTGGACCTCATTCTCTTTAGCCATATGCGATGTCCTCCTTTTTCTCCCCACGCGTGACACTTCATCTCTTATTGTGAGTCTGTGGTAGCCAGAATGTTTCCCACCCAATAAAAATAGCCTCTCTCTTAGTACCCAGAGCCTATAATGGCTTACATGGCTGAACCACTTCCCACATGTGCTTAACTTAAGGAGCCTGAAATGGGAGATTACCCTGAGCTGGTTTCTATGTCATCACAAGAATCCTTATGAGAATGGGGAGGGAGTGTGGGCGAGGACCAGGAAGAGAGCAGTCTGATAGATACCCAGGTCAGAATGATGAGCTAGCTGGCTGGGAGTCAGGAGGCAAAGAATGCATAGAGCTTCCAGGAGCTCAACATGTAAACAGTGGATTCTTCCTTGTGGCCTCCAGAAGTGTGGCGGTGACAAGGCTCGAGACCAGAGATTCACATGATTAATGGGATATAAGAAGTGATACACCTGAATTGTTCTTTGCTAACATTCACAGGAGTCTGTCACAGCAGTGACAAACCACAGTGGATCACTAGAGAGCTCATTCTTGTCATAGTGTTACTATTCCTCCATAGCATCCATTACTGGCTGTTCTCCAACCAAAAGATGGGACCCAAGTGATGGTCCTGAACTCAGAGATCAGGATGTGTAGGTGCTTAGGGACCATGGAAAGGAAGCATTTTCAGAATGTCTTTTCTGACTTTCCTGGCTCCAAAGCCTCACAGCCCTTTCAAAACATGCACCTCCTTCAAACTCACATCCAAGGTCACGTCCTCCAAGGTCACCTCCTCCAAGGAGACCTTCCCAGCAGGTAATGAATGCTTGCATGGCACACACACCTCAGGACTTAACTTTGTTTGTCTTCAGAATCTTTTAACCTAATCGGGTCTCTTACCTGGATCTAAAACAATGATTACATTTATTTTATTTATTCTTGAGCAGAGGGATGAACCATGTGAATGAAAATCTAAAGACAACTTGTGGGAGCTGGTTTTCTCCTTCCACCATGTAGGTCCTAGAGACTAAACTCATGTATTCAATCTTAGCAGCAGGTGTATTTACCTGCTGAGCCGTCTCACTGGCCCTTAACTGACTTTCTGAGTTCAGAAATGGTGTTGAACTGCATATTTCTTGGTTTTTTATTTTGTTTTTTGGTTGGTTGGTTGGTTGGTTGGTTTTGTTTTTTAAATGTTCTCTTTTCTGGGTGATAATTCCCAGTTCCTGGTGCCAATCTCAGGAATGGCAACCGGCTTTAATTGATTTTGCATTAGTTACTTCTGCTTCACCATGTCCAACCATGACAGAAACAACTTAATGGAAGAAAGACTGATTTTGTCTCACGTGCTTAGAGGCTCTCAGGCCATCAGGTGGTGATAGCCTGGTAGAAAATATGAAGCACAGGCAAGACTCCTGATGGTGTGGCTCCTGACCAGAAAGCAGAGAGAATCGGCAGACCTGGACCTGGCCATCACCTTGAATGGCCCATCCTGAGTGATCTACACCTCCAACTGAGCCACAGCCCACAGATGTTTCACAGGCTCCCAAAGCACCATCACTAACTGGGAAAACATGTTCAAAACATGCCCATTTGGGGAGTACTTCCTTTAAAACTCTAACATCACAGACCATCATTGATCAGAGTATCGATTAATATTGCAAGCACCATTCTAGACCCTGAGGAGGCACTGGTGAATGGCACAAGCAACATATCTCCCTGTAGAGATTTGGTTGTAGTAAATATGGCTGGTGAGAGTTGGTAGAGGAAAACACAGACAATAAATAAAATCAACTGGCATTATGTCGCTATTACAAGGTGATCGCTCTTATGGAGAAAATAAAATGAGGAAGAAGACTATAGAGTACTGGAGAAGAAGAAGGAAGTGCTTCTCTACTCAAGAATGTTACTATGAGACATTCATGGAGAAGGTGTCACATGTTGGAAGACTTAAAGAAGACAGTGGGAACCTTCTTGGGAGAATACAGGGCTGGGAAATACCCAGCATGCACCACAAGAATACTGGATGGACTATAATAAGTAGCAAGCAGCTCCCAGTGGTGACCACTGACAGGCAACAATTGGCCTACTGTGCTCCTGGAAATGTTTAACACCTTATCATTTAGTTCTCCAGTATGACTTCTGTAGGTGACAAAATCATGTCATAATGTCATAAGGAACTGTCATTGGAAAAAATATATGAGCTTCCCTAAAGGAGCTTAAAGCGACTTCAACAGGATAAAAGTGACTCCCAAGTGAGTTGATCTACCATAAAGTCAGGTTTTCTCTGTAGGAATACAGCACAACGAGAGATCCAACTTTGTGAATTGCAGAGAATCTAATATCAGATAAAATCAGTGGCCGCAAAAGAAGCGGGAGGAAGATTCATAATAAAAACTAGAAGCGTTCAATAGGAATGACAGAGGCGACAAAACTGGGAGATAAGAATTCTAAAGTGTAAGTGCATTCTGTATGTGCAAGACATAAAAGAAGAGACCACAGCAAAGAGTAAAGGGTCACGTGGGATTTGTGATACAGAGAAGTGATCAATGTGAGTCATAACCAGTGAGACACTGTAGAAGTAAGGCTCTGCCAACCTGAAGGCATAACAACAGAATATAGCTAAAATGAACCACAAGGAGAAAGAAATACAAACCAAATAAGAGTCCTTGGGGGACATGTCACACAGTGTAAAACTGTGCAGCATACAAGCAGTGGAAGTCATAGAAAATGGAATAAATTCTTGAAGAAATGTTAGCTGACAGTTTTTCTAGGTTTCAGTTTCTAAGTTGTGGGTCATGACCTCCAATGGAGTCATATAACTCCGGGGGTCACGAGAAGGTTGGCAACTGTAAAAGGATTCTTAATATTCATTGATCAAAGCTTAATTTAAACTCAGATACGTGGTGTGCCCAACATGTATCTGGCAGTGTTTGTCCACTGTAGACTCTACAGTTTCACTTCACCCTGGTTTCTGAACATACAGCATACATTTTGAGTCACACAGGACATTGAGACACGTAACACTGACAAATGCTGCCCAAAACACCTCAGCTGAGAGTTGAGACAAATTGTATGTTGTAAACTATATTTTTAATGTACATGTAAAGTATTCTATTCTACAGAACTTTGATGCTTTAATTACCAAAACAAAAACATTATATATTTTCTTACCTTCATGGCTCAGGGTATGATAATTTAATAATATCAAATAATTATAGCTTTGACTGCATTATGCTGGAATGTTTGGTTTTAAAGTTAGGTGTTTTAGTTGGTTTGAGGTTTTTACAAATTTGTTCACTGAAGTTTGTCTTGGGACTAGGACAGAATTTCTAACAACTTCTAGAATGATCCTAAGTGTACTTCAGCTATTATATTACACATTAATGTGACATGGTGATGTCAGTATTGATGACTTATTCAAAGTATCAGTCAATTCTGAAAAAGATTGAAAACATTCTATACCTTGTGGTGTCAAATATTCAGCTAAGATCTAATTTTTATAGAAAAATAAACACGTACATTTATCTCGATATCCGAATTTGTTTTCTTCTTTACTTTTACATATAGTAAAATTATATGTACACAAAGAGTTGTTTTAAGATAAATTTCAATATGATTTATTATCAATAAATATTTGCTATGGCATATCTATTTTGTATACGTATTTGTCCATGGCTACCTTAAAATGTCTTTGATCAAATAAGACTTGTAAGTAGAAAAAGCTTTAAAGAGCCTGTTAGGAGTTAGATATCCACACATCCAGGAAACTCAGCAACTCAAGCAGAGTATATACAAAATGTCTATATGAAGATGCTTCATAAACAAAAAGTAAAAGCCAATGGCAGGGGGCTAGTTAAGATGACATGGCAATTGAGGGTACTCCCTGCTCTTGCAGGGGATCTACGTTTGGGTCTCAGCACATGTATCAAGTGGTTCACAATCACCTGAAACTCCAGCTCCAAGGAATCTGACACCCCCTGCACTTTTTTGGGTTCCCACATGTACCCATGGATATGTGCTCACATGTGCATGGGTACACACACACACACACACACACACACACACACACACACACACACAAATAAATCTCCTTTGAAAAATAAAAATCAAAAAGCTAATGATGAAGAGAAAACATTAAAAGGCAACAGAGCAAAAGGATATATATGTGTGCAATGAAACAAAGGCAGGAACAACCTGAGATACTCTGGAAGCCAGGAGACCTAAATGCAACATCGTGTTAACCTGCTAACAGCTAGAAACCAAGGAACAAACGTCAACCTAAAATTATGCATAAAAAAACCTGAACAGGAAAAACCGCAGTGAAGGGAAGTGTAAAATAAATTCATCAGATGAATAAAAGCTGAATGATATTTTCAACTGCAGACCTGAATTATTAAAAAGTATCAAAGGATGGGTTTAGATAGATGGCTCGGTGGTTAAGAGCGCTAGCTGCTTTTCCGGAGAACCTAGGTTCAGTTCCCAGCACCCACATGGCAGCTCACACTTGTCTGTAACTCCAGTTTTAGGGCCTGGGGGGGATCTGATGCCTTATCCCAGGCTCCTGAGCACCAGGCATACAAGGTGCACATACACATGCAAGCAAACCATTCATACACATAAAATAAAAGTAAATAAAGTCATTTTAAAGAGAGAAATGATTGAGAAATTTGTTCCAGTGGAAGATAAATGAGACCAGATTAAAAAATATCTATAACAACTAAAAAAAAAAAAAGCTTTAATCTACATAAGGAAAAGAGACAACAGAAACATCAAACATCTCTCTCTCTTTTTTTTTTAATTTTCTCTGAAACATAGCTAACTATTTAAAGCAAGAATAATGGTTGCAACTCTTGGCATCCGTAATACACACAGGGGAGAAATAGGTGACCACAGTGACTCACGGGGCAGAAGGAAGCATGCAGTGTGACTGAGGAGGTGACAGTGTGACCTGAAGCTGGAACGAGATCAATTTAGGTTGACTATGATCAACCCTAAACGATCACCGAGAAGGTAAACCGCAGAGGTCAATGAGCCATCGGAGATAGAAGGCTATCAGAGGGGAGACCACGCTAGTAAGCAGCATCCAAACAAGCAGGAGAAAATAGGGTGCCCAAAAAGAAGCAAGAGACAGATGGTCTGCATAGAAAACAAACAGTACATGGGAGGTGGCGATGCATAGATTTCAATCAATAAGCACACAAAATGTAAATGTTCTACAGTCTACAATTAAAGCAAGGGAGGAACTGAACCACGGAGATATTTAAGGAAAGAACACTGAATGCAAAGAATGCAAGAAGCTTGTGGGAGAGACAAAGCCAAGCAAGAAGACCATGCAGATACAGAGAGTGAGGGGTAAGGGGAGGAAGTGAGGCCAAAGGTGTAAACAGTGAATAGAAGTGATAGAAGGGGGCGTGTCTTAGTCAGGGGGTGTGTCTTAGTCAGGGGTGTGTCTTAGACAGGGGGTGTGTCTTACTCAGGGGGTGTGTCTTACTCAGGGGTGTGTCTTAGTCAAGGGGGTATGTCTTAGTCAGCTATATATTGGCGTAATAAAGACCATGACCAAAAGCAAGTGGGGAGGTGGTGTGGGGGGGGGGGGGGGAGGGTTTACATAGCTAACAGACTATAGCCCATCATTCAGGGAAGTCAAGGCAGGAACCTGTAGGCAGGAACTGAAACAGGACAGGGAAGGATGCTGCTCTCTGTGTCTTATTCATCTTGCTTTCTAATACTCAGGACCATCTGCCAGGGGTGTCACCACCCACATTGGTCCAGGCCCTCCCACATCAGCTATTAATTAAGAAAATGTTCCACAGAGTTGCCCACAGGCCAATCTGATAAGGGGCATTTTCCCAATTGAAGAACCTGCTTCCCAAATGACCCTGACTTGTGTCAAATTGGCAAAATCCTAACTGGCACAGGTGGTGTCAGACATTGTTTTTACTTAGTGCTCTGGGAGGGCACTGGGAATGGGCCACCCGGTATCTCAGCCCTGACTATGTGTGTTCAGTGTCCACACTGATGGGCAGCTAATGGCTGCCTTGTGGCTCCGTGCTCTACGGAGAAGGCATGGAGGGGATGTTTCCAGCCCTGCACAAAGTTCGGATGAACTTCACTGGAAGGTTTTGGAGATGACTGGAGCGTTGTGATGATGAACAATTATGGGCTTTAGTGTTGACTACAGGAGGCAAGGATGAAGGGAACAACGACACATTTACATCTTTAGTATGTAACCTAAAAATAAAGAGGAATGCTGAGATAAATGGTAATGTAGAGAGAAAGAGTATTTTGTCACTAAAAGTAAATACTGCTTTAAACTTTTAAAGTTATGTAATGTCAAGTGGCTGACACGGGCCATTTCAACTCTAGTATACAGATGGCAGTGCACGACAAACTGCTTCCCTCCTCTTTCTCCTCCTCTCTCTTCCTCCTCTTTCTTCTCCAGAGGTGCTGCTGACGCCTCTTCTTCTTCTTCCTCCTCTTCCTCCTCCTCCTCTTCTTCTTCCTCTTCTTCTCCTTCTCCTTCTTCATCTTCCTCCTCCTCTTCTTCTTCTTCCTCTTCTTCTCCTTCTCCTTCTTCATCTTCATCTTCCTCCTTTTCTTCTTCCTCTTCCTCTTCTTCTCCTTCTCCTTCTTCATCTTCATCTTCCTCCTTTTCTTCTTCATCTTCCTTCTTTTCTTCTTCATCTTCCTTTTATTCTTCATCTTTCTTTTCTTCTTCCTTTTCTTCCTCCTCCTCTTCTCCTCCTCCCCCTTCTTCTGCTTCTTCTGCTTCTGCCTTTGTCTCTTTACTTATCTACATTTTTGCTTTAATGCCTGTAACATTTTACATTTACATTACTGCTGAACTTCAAGTTCATGTGCTCTCAGGGAGATGTAAATTTAGTTCTATTTCTTGTCTTTTTTTTTTTTTTTTTTTTTTTTTTTTTTTACAGTCTTGCAGGGGAAAACATCATACAGGAACACTCAATCTCTATCATCCTCCCCCCAACTCCTACTATGCTCCCTTCCAAATTCACAATCTTTTCTTTAATTATTGTTATATTATACACATATTTATGTGTACATGTATGTGTACATGTATGTGTATATATATGTGTGTATGTACATGTATATGTAATCTATTGAGTCCATTTAGCTTTCTGGTCAGCCCTGTTGGTTGACTCTTAGCAGAAGTGTAAGACCACCCCACATCTGAACCAGGGTCTGGAGCAGAAGCCGCCATTGCCCTGTCCAGCCTCCTCATCCATTATACTTCTGCACACACTTTCAGCTGCTGACTCCCGTTCTCTAAGTGCATTTTCTGGTCTCCACATCCTCCTGTACCTTTTCTTGCTAGATCCTGGAATCCACAATCCCCAGAAACAGGCATCAACCCATGACAGGCAGAAACTGTTGGCCGAGTACGCTGATGCTCACAGTGTGTAGTAGAATGACCAGTGCACATGCTCTCTGTCGATCCTGCAGCTGGCCACAGTAGCAGCAAGGTGACCTTTGGGCTCCAGTTTCTTCTCTGCCACCATTTTCTTACTCACTCCCACCCCATCATTCCTGCAATCATGTTCCAAACTAAGCCACTTCCACTAAAATCTTTACCTCAGAGTCTCCTTCAGGGAGACGAAGAGTAAGAAACCATCCACTCTCGTACATTCTTACTGCATCATGAGGTACTTTCTTAGGGGGAGGCTTATTCACTAACCAGGACTTATTCTTGAAAGGTTGATCTAAAGTGCATTGGACTAATATATTCAATACAATGCAGATTCTGTGTAAATTGATTTTGATGTTGGTGAGCATGTTTGTTCATAATTGAAAATATAGTCTGAGCACTATAAATTTCAAATTTTGGAAATATGACTTAAGCCTTGACTTCATACATGACACAAGGGAGTGACCAGTATGTAGCTTAGTTGAGGTTTCAGCTGCTGTGATAAACACCATGACCAAAAGCAACCTGGAGAGGAAAGGGTTCGTTTGGCTTACATATCCATATCACAGTCCTTCATCAAAGTGAATCAACGCAGGAACCCGGAGGCAAGAACTGAAGCAGAGGTCATGGAGGAGTACAGTTTACTGGCTTCCTTCCCTCTGGTGGTTTGCTCATCCTTCTTTTTTAAACTACTCAGAATCACCAGTCTGGGGGTGACACTTCCCACAGCGATCTGAGTCAATCTACATCAATCATGTATCAAGAGAATGCCCACAGGACGAGCTGATGGGGGCGTTTTCTCAGCGAAGGTTTTTCTTCCAAAGGAAAGTAGCTTGTGTCCAGTTGACAAGACCTTGTCCAGCACAGGTACTGAGTGCCTTTCTAATTTATGTAGCTAAAAAAAAAACCTGAGGAACTGTATGAGACTAATGTTTCCAGGAATCTGGCAAAGACAACACAAGAGAGTAATCCCTGTGAAGGAAGTGCAAAGGAGCCCTGCAGTCTCTAGACTTTCTATCCAGAGTCATTTACCAACACAGATGGGGACTCAGAACTGAAGAGACAGCCTGGAGCAGCCAGATCTTGAGGAGCAGACAGCTAGAGAGCAGGAAGCTACCCAGAAAAAAAAAATGGTTGTCAAAATCTGCATAGGGCTTCACTGGAATCCATCTCTAAATTCTAAAATACCCATTTATAGAGTGGGAGTCTATAGAGCCAGTCAAAATATAACTACTACAAAGCCATAAACCAGGCAGTGACTGGAGTTGACAATTGTTAGTCTTCATCTCCAAGTCCACTGGATTCAGGATCTCCTTGGAGTTTAAGGCACACCTCTCGCTGTGTCTGTAAGTACTGGGTATGTCTGCAAGGATACTTCTAGAAGAAATCACCTGAATGGGGAAAGATCCACTCTGAGAGTGTGTGGCACCATCCTATGGATGGGAGACCTGGACAGAATTAAGAGGGTGGGGGGAGGAGAAATCTAACAGTGTTGGCATTCCCTTCTTCCTGCTTCCTGGCCTGCTATGGCATGACGTTCCCGACTCCACCATGTCCTTCTCGCCAGCATGGACTGATAGAAGTACGAGCAGCAGTAAATCTTTCTCCTATTAAGTTGTTTCTGTCCGGTGTTCTGTCCCAGCAAGGAGAAAAGTCACTAACTAATGCAACAGAGATTAGACACATTTGAGTTTCAGAGAAGTTATTGAATACCCAGGTTACTATTCCTAAAGCAAATGCTTAAAAACTATAAAGATCTCTCTTCGTTATAGTGATCATGGGTGATCACAGGAGTGATCACAAGGCTGTTTACTGCCTTGCTTGTTCTTTGACTATTGGTGTTTGTTGTCTTGCTTGTTTCTTGACTATTTGCATCGATTATATTGCTAGTTCCTCAACCTTGAACTGACCTTAATACTTGCATGAAGTTAAAATGATATAAAAGCAAAAAGAAGAAGGAAGGATGGGATGGGGGTTTATGTGTGTGGGGGGGGAGAATAGGGAAAGGTGATGACATCTGAAATGTAAATAAATAAAATATCCAATAAAAAAAGAAGTTCTACCTGTATCTAGCAATGTTTTCCATATCATAAAATTGTAGTTGATAAAATGATAGGCCTGTCATATATTAGTGTAAATAACATTTTATGAAAACGCTCTTTTTCTAAAATAACCAATGAGCACAGCCACCCAGCTCATTTGACAAATGAAAACATTTGTCAAGAATCTTTTTTCTGTCCTTCCCCTAGGACAGCTGAGTTCTCATATGAGCTCTTTAACTCAGTCTGTTAGGAAATGGTATTTTGATTTCAGTCTATGAATAAAATCTGGTCAGATACAGCTAGGTGGTTGACTATTAAAAAAAAAAGTGCTTCCTCCCCAGATATTGTAGACTCTGCCTTTATCATAGCGATGGTTAATTTACGTCCACACAAAAGAATATGTTGAAGTCCTGACTACCGGTGTTTCCAAACACACCTTATTTGACAGCATAATTACCCCAGACGTAACCAGTTCATATGAGGTGACCACATTGGGACTAAATACTATAGGAGTCATATCATGAAAGTGGGAGGTTTGGATATAAGTGCACGGGGATACAGGAAGAGACATGGGGAGAAAGCAGCAGAAAGATGGAGCTTAGATAGAAACTGTGATGCCACAAACCAAGAACCATGAGGTCTATGAGGAGCTGGAAGGAACAAGAGGGATCCTTCCCTGGCGATGCGAAAGAGCACGGTCCCACTGACACCTCTGTTTCAGACTCCTGCCTGTGAGGTAAGACGTTTCTGTTCCATGGGAAAGTTAGTATGACAGTAATGCCAGTATTGTAAAAGTGATGGTTTCCTGACAGTTGGTTGCCATGAGGAATCAGATTGTCAGCATTTCATAACTGTCTTACTAACATGCTGTCATGCACCTTGTACTTTGCATAGATCTTTCTTATGCAGTGTGCACGTGTGTACACACACACACACACACACACACACAAACACACACCTCGGTCATGAAAGTACCCAATAAAGGCATAGAAATGTTGGGTCCCTGGAGATGAAATTACAGAAGATTGTGAGCTCCCCGGTATGGGTCCTGGGCACCAAATTCTGGTCCTCTGCAGGAGCATCAAATGCTCTAAACTTCTGAGCCATGTTCACACCTTCCTAATACAATTTTAAAATTCTGTTTGTTAATGTCTCTAGCAATATCACCAGGAAAAACAGCAACTGTTGAGAAACCATGAAGCTCGTGATATCAGACACAGGTCTTGGAAATTTTGATTTTTTTACCTTTGACACTCTGAAATTCAACTCTGGCAAAAAAAAAAAATACTATTTTTTTCCCTTAGAATGACAGTCATTATAGCACATGTTTGAGGACCATGTCTTCCCATGCCTTTGAGTAGTCTTATTGGTCCATGGGCTCTTTTACAAGTAAATCTCGGTGCTCACTGTGAAGAGCAGCTGGGCGTGCTTGCTTATCTACCCTTGATGAGAACATAGGATAAGCAGAGTGTCCACAGTTAGTAGGAACAATAAATTGATGCAGGCATTGTGGAAAACAGTATCAAAGTTCTTTAAAAAAAAAAAAAAAAAAAACCTAAACTAAACTAAAAATAGAACTCACTGCATGATCCAGCAATCCTACCTCTGGGTCTATATCCAAAAATGTTAAAATCAGCATCTCAAAGAGATAATGCCTGTGTTTACTGGCACAGTATCCAGAAGACAAAGGCTAACACAGCCTCCGGCCCCATCAGGGAGTAAAAAGACAAAGAAAATGAGGAGTGCATAGACAGACACGTGGGATGTTATTCGGCCTCGTGGAAGAAGGAAGCTCCACCGCTGGCAATGATGTGGGTGAACCCAGACAGCATTATGCTAAGTAGAATAAGCCAGGTACTACACACACACACACACACACACACACACACACACACACACACAACCACATGATTTCATAGAGACCAGTTCATAAAAGCAGAGAGCAAAAGGTTCTGTCAGGGGTTGGGGACAGAAGAATGGGGGTTACTAGATGTTAGTTATAAGATGAATATGTCCAGGAAAACTAATATACTATATCATATCTATACTGCATAATAATATCTTGAATTCTTGAAATTTGCTAAGAGTAGATATTCAATATTTACACCATAAAAATCATGGTGAGATGAGGGGGATTACTAAAAGGCTTGGTTGTGGTAATAAATATATATATATATATATATATATGAATTATATATAATTATATATTATATATATGGTAATAATTATATATATATATATATATGAATTATGAAATCTTGGCAGAATTTAAAAATATATGTTCGTGAGAAGTGACAACAGGAAGATCAGAAGTTCAAAGTCCTCCTCACCTATAAAAGTGAGTTCAAGGACAGCCTGGCAGATCATTAGACCCAGTCCTCCAAGTAATAAATAAATAAAAATAAAATGAAAAATATATATTTGTTTCCAGACATAAAAGCCTTAAACATAATACTAAAAAACAAACAAACAAAAAACCCATTTAAGGCATAAACATTTAAAACATTTTCTAATTATCTGAAGAGCAATATACTGAAAAAAAATGTTGACTTTGCTGGCAAGTTGGTGATCACCAATTACATTACTTACTGTCGCCGTGGTAAAGTACCCTGACAGAAACGCCTTGAACCGCAAAGGGTCTTCCCTAGCTCCCAGCTTGAGGGCGAAGTCTCTCATAGAGAATGGGTCTGGGTGGCAAGGGCTGGAGGCTGTCCGTCCCTGTGCATTCACAGTCGGGAAGCCGAGAACAGTTAACATCCATTTGACTCACTTCCTTCTGTTCAGTCCAGATCCCATTCTTAAGATGGTTTTCCTATGGCCATTAACCTAATTTAGAAAAATCACAATGCTAGTTACCATGCACAACTCTGAACTCCAATTGTCTCTGCATCTGCTGTCTAGAGTCCTTGGAAGGTCTTACTTTTTAAAGTTGTGTGTACATGCACATGCATGTGTACATGTATGTGGATATGAGTGGACATGCACCTGTGTGTGCATGTGTGTGGAGGGCAGAGGTCAAAATGAGTGTCTTCCTCTATCACTGTCTACTTATCCTTTGGCAAGGGTCTCACTCAACCTGGAGCTCACCCATCTGGCTAGGTTGGCTAGCCAATGAGCTTCAAGCATCAGCTTTCCCCAGTGCTGGGGTTACAGACCTAGGCTAACATATCTAGCTTCTGTTTTTATGTGGATACTGGGGTTCTGAGCTCAGGTCTTCATGCTTGCACAATAGGTACTTATCAACCGAACATCTCCTTGACTCCCAGATTTTTAATTCTTGAAGACAATAACCTAACCACTTTTGAGCCCTTTGTATGGAAAGCTGATGCTTGAAGCTCATTGGCTAGCCAACCTAGCCAGATGGGTGAGCTCCAGGTTGAGTGAGACCCTTGCCAAAGGATAAGTAGACAGTGATAGAGGAAGACACTCATTTTGACCTCTGCCCTCCACACACATGCACACACAGGTGCATGTCCACTCATATCCACATACAAAGTCCTAACCACTTTTGAGCCCCAACATCTAATAAACTTCATGTGTGTGATCATGTATGTGCACTTGTGTGGGGGATGTGCATTTGTGTAGAGGCCAGAGATTGATGTCAAGTGTCTTCCTCCATCTCTCTCCAGCTTATGTTTTCATGCAGAGTCTACAACTAAACTTGGGCCTCACCACGTGGCCAGACTGGCCAACCAGCAAGCCCCAGAGAGCCTCCTGTTTCTGCTTCTCTGTCACTTTGACTATACATGTACCCTGGCACACAAGTTGTTTTTAACTGGAGTTCCAAACTCATATCTTCATGCTTTTGTGGTAAAGCACTTCACTGACAGCCATCTCTGGAGCACTAGCACATTCTATTATATATATTTGCATGACTGCACCCATTGTTCTATAGCTGGCTAAGGCCAGTTTCCTTCTGTAATAGGTACAGATGCTCCTGGCTGAGCGAGTGCTTTATTGACATTTGTTGTGGCTAAGCATGGGACATCTTGAGGTTTCTTTTTCTCCCGTTCAAAACTAACCAAGCCTAATCCTGTTTCACTTGTGAAACTATGTGAGGTCATGTATATTCAGGGCAGTTTGACCATTGACAATTTTTCATGCAGCTGCCTGAAATAGTGTCATGAAATGAATGGATTCCCACTGAGTTTGAACTCCATATAAAATAAAATCTAGATTTCCAACCCTGAACATCTAGGATTTTAATTAAATAATATTTGTGTATGATTAAGATCCTTCCTGGAAAATTTTTATTTCATAGTCTTCTGATTTTTGGTACACATTCTAGTAGAAGATTTGGCATTTGCGATTATAGCCTTAGAGTTAAGATCTATTTATGCAGAAAATTAAAATATTTTCATAATAAAACTTTGTACTTCCACAAGATTCAATATTTGGTTGAAAGTGAACCAACATCTTAGTTATTAGTGTCTTGCATAAAGAAGTGCAATAAATATCAAGCTGAACTGCTATTTAACATTCTGCTTTGGGGCCTACAGAGATGGTTCAACAGTTAAGGATATTTGCTGCTCTCCCAGAGGACCCAGGTTCAGTTCCCAGCATCCATGTTGGATGGATGGCTCACCTTCTCTTGCATCTTTAGCTCCATGGGATCAGACACCACCTTCCCCTGACCTTCTTAGCCACATATCCATAATCACACACACACACACACACACACACACACACACACACACACACATAAAAATAAAATGATATCTTTTAAGTGTTGGGTTTTGGGTTTTTTTTGCCTTAGTTCTGATTTTTAAATTTAGTCTGTTGGCCTTTAATCACTTCTAGGAAGAATTGTTACCAAATATAAATGGTCCCTTTGATTTGACTCTAATATCAAAGGCATCGTTATCCTCAAGATTAATAAAACTACAAGCACACCCAGACCTAGTCAATTTAAGCTAAAATATATTAAGAGAATCGGTTCAGCTCCCTGGGCCCAAGGAATTTTTGTAATTTTATATAACATTAAGCATGGAGATCCAAAGGGTTTAAGATGCATGCCTGTGATGGTTAATTGCGTGTCAATGTGACTGGACATCAGGATGCACAGATGTTAATTGGGTTTTTTTTTTTTTTTCTGTCAAAACATTTCTAGGAGAGGTTAGTATTTCAGTACTGAGACCAAAAGAAGAAAATTAGCTCATCAGTGCAGACGGCTGCATCAAATTACAGAAGGCCTGAGTACGACAGAGGCAGAGCCAGGGCCATCTTCTGCTCAAATAGCCATCATTTTCTGTCCTCACAGTGGTGACCTTGGTTCCCAGAGCCTCGTCTTCAGTGAAGGGGCTCACATCATCAGCACTCTGATCCTGAGCCATTGTTCCTAACCCAGAACTTCTATCATTGATGTGCCTTGTTTTCAGGGTTTCAGATCTTAAACTAGAAGCCATTTTCTTTGGCCTTCCAGCCCATAGATGGCAGATGGTGAGGTGTCTCAGTCTCCATCATTATGTGAGTCAATCATCTACACTATCTCTCTGTTTATGTCTGTCTATCCTTCCTATCTATCTATCTATCTATCTATCTATCTATCTATCTATCTATCTATCCATCTATCTATCTATCCATCCACTCATCTATCTATCTATCTATCCATCCATCCATCCATCCATCTATCTATCTATCTATCTATCTATCTATCTATCTATCTATCTTCTATCTACATATCTGTCAAATCATTCTATTTGCAGAACTCTGACTAATACCATTTCCCAAGACTTTCCACAGTGGGAACAGACCTGCAAAGCAAGGACTGCAGAACACTGTGATAAGTGTGGTCCAGGAATACACCCGCAGGGTGTGTCACAGATGCAATCATGAGGAGACAAGGACTGGAGTGGGAGAGGCACCATTTGGGGAAGCTTCGAAGAGTACATTATACTGAGTTAATATTGGATAGATAAGCTATCCATATAAAGAACATTACAGTTGATAAGAATAGAAAATGTGAAGGCACAGATGAAGGATCTAAAAATGGCTGTTGGTGCAGAATCACTTGAGTGAAAGATTTTTTTCAGGGCGTTAGCAAAATATGAAGCTGTAGAGACAGGTGGGCCCAGGGCAAGAACTACCTGGAGAATTAAGATAATCCCTGGAGAACTTTTTTAAAACCCTTAGCAAACAGGGGACCTTATTGAATGGACATTTCCTCTACCTTTCTTTTCTCTTTCATTCTTTTTAAATTTAGATAAGATCTCATTGACAGGAATGGAACTCACTATGTAGACAAAGCTGGCCTTGAACTCACAAAGATCTGCCTACTTCTGACTCCAAAGTACTGAAATGAAAGTTGTACACTCCCAGTCTGAATGCACATTTGCAATAACACTGCCAATACTCAAAGTACAATGATAAAGGGATGGAATTTCTTATCTGAAAAAGTTTGCTCTGCAGAAAACTTGTGAGAATAAAAAGTATTATGATATGGAAATATCACTAAAATGAAGTCATAGCCCGGCCAAAATGTCTACTTTAAGGCCTCCCGAAGACTTTGAAGGAGTAAAGATCGTGTCTTGCACATCTCCCTCCATGGTGATCCGGGAAAGAGAAGCTGACTGAACACAGGGAAGTAACGAGGAAGGAAAGGGTACTTCAGCTGCAGCTTAGCTGATGATGACTGGGCATCGTACCCTAGGCCACGCAGGCACACAAAGGTTCACACTAGTGATCATCAGGAAGTAAAGAAGCCATCCAGCTGGCGGAGGAGGGCTGCAATACAGTATAGTCTTCATTGTTGCTAGATTTTAAATCACCTAGGAGACACACTTTTGTGTGTGTGTGTGTGTGTGTGTGTGTGTGTGTGTGTGTGTGTGTGTGTGTGAGGGTTCTTTCCAAGGCACTAAAGGGAAGAGAGAAGATTCTGCCTGAATGTGGGTAGCACTGTCCTATGGGCTGAGGCTTCAGGCTGATTACGAGAGGGAAAGGAGAAAGCAGTTGAGGACCAGTGCATGCTTCCCTTTGCTTCCTGAGCAGGCATGATGGGACCTCCACCTCACACTCCTGCTATGCCTTCTCCACTATAATAGGCTTTACCCTCAACCTCAGAACCAAAACAAACCCAAGCCAACAAGAAAGATAACTAAAAGTAATTTTCTAAGTTCTGACTAGATGAGGCGGTAGTTTACCAACTAAGAATAGAAAACCTGACACACCCTGCTGGCTTTCCTCCTACTGTGCCCAGAAGGGTGAAGTCACCATGCACATGATCTGCCAGAAAAAAAAAGTGTCTGGGAGTTACTCTAGGCAACCACTTCTATTTCAAACCACATTAACCATAGACCTTTGAAAACATTAATGTTCCTAATTAAGACTTTTACCATTATCTGAGGCCTGAGGAAATGGCCCAGGAGGGAAAGCACCTACTGTGCCAACATGGGGACCCAAGTTCAGATTTCCTGCACACAGGTAAAGTTGTTGGGCATGGTGCTGCACACCTGCAATCCCAGTGTGAGGAGGTGGGGACGGGAGGATTGCTGGGGCCTGCTGACAGCCAGGCTGGACACAGGAGGATTTCTGGGGCCTGCTGACAGCCAGGCTGGATACGTGCTCAGAAACTTTGCCTCATAGGTAAGGTAGAGAAGGGATTGAGAAGGACACCTGAATTTGATCTCTGGACTCATACCCACATGTACACATAAAATGCACACCCCGCCATGTGTACACACACAAAATTATCTGCATAATCAAAGTTACATCTTGAAAAGCATAGAAGTGGGAAAAAATGATACTTAGAGTAAGAAGGTTTATACTGCAAGTTTATACTTAGCTGACCTTTTGACCATTTGGAATCTGCCTATTGACCGTTTAGAATCTGGGTCCTTCCCAAAAGTGTCTGAACTTCCCTACTGTGCCTGGTTCCTGCCTCTCACCAATGCCTGTAGTTAGACCCTGTTGGCTGTCCATGACAGAAGTATGCAGCCATGTAATAGAAGCTTGGCCATTTTAGACTCCCCTAAGGCTTCAAATGTTGAGTCACGAACAGTGCCAATGCTATTGTCCATCTTGGGAGGAAGCATTGAATCCTCCTATATTATATAAAGTATCAATGGTAGGTTTTTCTATACATGTTAGGAAGGTTCTTTCTATTTCTACCTAGTCTTCAATTTTTAATATTAAATGACAAGCCAACATTGCATCCCTGAGGGGGGGAATAATACATCCCACTTAAACATAAGCATAAACTTAAACTAAGGGAAAAAAATCACAGATTAATGAACTACATGCTGAAAAAAAATGTCTCATGAGAGCAGGAGCATGTGTTCAGCATAATATTTGCATAAGTCACTGTAATCCGATGAATATGACCATTATGAATGTAGTTTGATGCTTCGAAATGAGTCAGAAATTCCAGTTCCTGTGTGATTAATGGCAAAATGCTAGAGTGGATAACTCTACAGCTTTACAGAAGTGATCCCTACCACAGTGACTGAGTTGACTTCGTGATTTTCCAGCTGTAAACTTTGCTAATTTCTGTTCAGTAAGCGATAGCATAGAGAGTCTCCATCAGTGAGTTGATTCTTGATCCTTCAGCACTTAGACTAGAGAACTGTGTGGGTGTCTGCAAATGTGACAAAAACAATGAAGGGAGAAGATACTGACAGATGACAGCTATGAGTCTTTAAGTCTTAAAGACTTAAGGAAAGAAAGGAAATTTAAGAAGCAATTTGATGACAAAAAAAGACAACATGGGGGCTTGTTTAGGAGTCAAATCTGGCTGAATCTTCTCAGTGCTTAGTTGGGTAATGTGGCCAACTGTCACTTTGCAGGAACCCTCGTTGGCTTCAATGTAACTTTGGGAGAATCATCTCCCAGCCCCAATGACCCTGTTTCTTTTTCATTCTTCATCCAAACTATGTCACTCATGAAAATTTCAACTTAAAATGTCACTCTTTCCACTTATAACAAGTTGTCAAAATGGCATCACCCGTTAGAGTAGGTGAACTACTCATACTCTTAGGTTTGTCTTCACCAATTCCTTTTCCTGTGCATCTCCAAAGAGAGTGTGTTGAAGACACAACACGCACTTCAAAGAAAAGACCTTGAAGTTGTACAGTGGAAAGAACAGTGTGTTATTGGTGGTTTGCTTACAGTTTATCATTCATTACTTAAAACAGGGGTGGTAAATTCTATCATGCACATTGATCTGGGATGCAGTGATGTGACCACAGCTGAGAAACTTACACAGAGAAGTCGTTCACAGTTCTGGAACATGGGAAGTTCACCATCAAAGCTCTAGAAGATTCAGTATCTAGCAAAGCTTCTTCCTGGTTTGCAGACAGCAGGTCTGGGGTGTGTCTTCTTGCAGTAGAAAATGCAAGCCACGGGGGGTGGGGTTATAAACTGAAAAATTGACCATTCATCTCATGGATGATTGGCTCCATCCTCATGGCTGATGTTGGTGACTAGTTGTCAGCATATGAATTCTGGAAACATGAATATGGTGACTATTATTGCAGCAGGGAGTTATTGTGGAAAGGGAACTCCAAGTGGTACAGATGTGAAGAGCTCTGAGCCAAGTGTATGGGGACATTGGCAACAGCAGCTGCTCACACTGCAGGGTTCCAACAAGCTGTCCCAGTATCTAGAAAACAGTCTCTGTACTGTGCTCTCCCTGCATTGATGGTTTGGTTTAGAGCCCCATGGTACAACAATTCCATCAGCTCTCTTCTCTCTTTCCCACGTTTGCTTTATGGTCACTTACCCAAGCCAAGCTCCATTCTCAGTGCCCCTCACGTGGCCCTCCTAGCTGTCTGCCCTAGAGCCGAACTCAGTGCCAGTGTTGTTGAAGAATTTATTTCTCTTCATCATTCCGTGTCCTGGCAGAACCACATACTCTTAGTTCCCTTCCACTTCATCAAAGAGAGAATATGGTTCCCTCAATAATTTTCTCTAATCAGTACTACCAGATCATGGCCTGTGCTGGTTAGTTTTTGTCAACTTGACACAAACTAGAATCACCTGGGTAGAGGGAACCCCAGTTGAATTACTTCCATCAAACTGGCCTATGATCAGATTTGGGGCCATTTTCATGACATGGGAGGGCCCTGTCCAGCAAGTGAACAACATCCCTACTTGGTCTCTGTAAGATAAAATAAACCCTTTCTTCTTCAAGTTATTTTTGGCCAGTGTTTTATCACAACTGCAGCAGCAACAACACTCTGAGCCATACATTAAAACAAACAAAAATAACGATCTTTTTTTATTAGACATCTCCCCCGCCCCCAGAATGGCATGAAATTCGAGGCCTGATTTCTATGTCTTGCTTTGTCACTTATTGGCTGTATGGCTTCAATGCACAGCCTTTCAGGGCTCCATGTATGAAGTCAGATGGTGAAAGTTGGGCTGCTTTCCAGTAGTTGTGTTTTTTACTAACTGACAAATTTCATCAGCTGATATGGGTGCATTTGATCATATTCACCCCCATTACCCACCCACATCTCCTTCTTATTCTCTGAACCCCTTTTTCCAACAAGGCGCCCCTATTACTATCATATATTTATTCTTTTTCTAACCCATTGAACTTAAGCAAGCATGAGCATGAGTGTAGGGTTAACCGTGGATAACTTACTGGAGGACAAACTACTGAAGAAAAAAGATTCCCCCTCCCCCAGAAGCCTTAACTTTCAATAGCTCCTCGTCTAGGTGTGTGCGTTCATGAGCCTCTCACCCATCCATAGCAGAGGGCTTCCGGGCTCATTCTTGTGCAGCTGACTACAGTTTCTGAGAGTCTTAAGTGCAACAACCCTGTCATGACAGAAGACAGCATTTCACATCTCTCCTAACCATCCTCTTCTCTTTTATTCCTTTCTTCCTTCTTCAGAAACATTCCAACACTCAATGTTGGAGGTTGGAGAGTTATAGACATCCCATTTGGGGCTGAGTATGAAAATATTGATTGTTATGAACACTTGGACCAGAGATGAGTCTCTGCATTAACCTATGACCACTGTGGAAAGAAGCTACTCTGACCAATGCTCAAAATGACATGAATATGTGTGGATAAACCATAAGTGTTCCGAAAGCAGTTTGACACCATATCTATTTAGCAAAACAACATCAATAGGTTCCTCCCTGGGGCCTATCACTTTCCCAGCCATTGGCTTTTGATGAAGTTTACAGTACCAAGTATGAATGTCCCTACTGTGACACAGGCTTCATAGTCAATCAGAAAGCCTTTTGTTACCTCTAAAATAGTCATGAAACTATTTTACTAATGGACATGTCTTTCCAGGCAGGTTAGCATTGTAATACACAAGGTCTAGATAAGGCCATTGATAGCATACCCCAGCAGCCTACACAGCACCTCCTGCTTCTCTATTCAAGCTGTTTTAAAGTCATATTGTTTTTAAAATTAGCTTTTTTTAAAGTGGGTTTCTGCATGGCTTTCCCATGCAGCCTTAGCTGTGGTTAATACTTCCTGTTTCTCAAACACTGACTTTATTTCCTGAACCACCAGAGTCCTATTCAGAAAGTCCTTGCCTATGCCTGTCCCTTGAAGTATATGGCTTTCTTTGCATTCTCAGGATCCATAGGTTATTTAATTAAAATCCTAGTGACAGGTGTGGGAAATCCCCATAATTATTGGTCACAGAGACCCCAGAGATCCCCCAAAACAATATTGGCTGCTTGTGATTATCAACTAAATCTAGATGATAAAACTCTTGCTGAAGACACCACATCCTTTGGCTGCACACATAGAGAAATCAAGCAAGAATTAAGCTGGACGCTCCCTTCACGCTGGCCAGCATCCATAGAGCCAGGAGGTGCTACACTGGCTGGTGGGTAAGTCATCAATGGTCTTGGCCAGCTCTGGACCTGTGTGCTATAAGCCAGGCCTTCAAGGCTTATGTTGAGTTCATTAGTCAATTTGCAGTTGTTTTATGTCCAAGATAAGAGATACATGTCTTGGTTTATCATTCTTCTACTGATAGGTAACCAGTTTCCCCAGTACCATTTGTTAATGATACTGGTTTTTTTCCTCCCCTCCAATATATGGTTTTGGCATCTGTTTTGTGTAGCCCTGGCTGTCCTGGAACTCACTCTGTAGACCAGGCTGGCCTCAAACTCAGAAATCCGCCTGCCTCTGCCTCCTAAGTGCTGGGATTAAAGACGTGCGCCATCACCGCCCGGCTGGTTTTGGCATCTTTATAAAGAATTAGGTGGCTATTGTTGCACCAGCTTGTATCTGGTACCTTATTCTAGTTTTCTAATCTACATGCCTGTTTTCATGCCAGTGCCATACCATTTTTATTACTAAAGTTTTGTAGGATACTTGGAAATCAAATAATGGTGGCATCAGAAGATTTTTTTATTTTATTTTGCACAAGATTGCTTTGGTTTATCCAGGGGCTTTTGTACTTCCATATGAATTTTAAGATACGAATCATTATGTTGAGAGATATTCCTTCTATGCTGGTTTGTTCTTGTCACCTTGATACAAGCTAAGGTCATATGGGAAGAGGAAACCTCACTTGGGGAATGGTCTCCATCAGATTGGCCTTCTGGCAAATTGATGGGATATTTTCTTGTCTGATGATTGGTGTGGGAGAGCCCTACCCACTGTGATCACCCCTGGGCAGTTGGTCCTAGATTGTAGAAGCCATCAGTGTAGCACAGCATCCTTCCCTGGCCTCTGCATCAATTCTTGTCTCCAGGCTCCTGCCTTGAGCTCCTGCCCTGACTTCCCCTTATCACCGACTGTGAACTGTAAAGTGAAATAAACTTTTTCCTCCCCAAGTTGCTTTCGGGCATAGTATTTTTCACAGAAAAAAAAATCCTCTAATTAAAATACCTTTTTTTAAGTTTCTTTATGACCACTATCTTGAAAGGATGCTAGAATCTGTCAAAAGCCTTCTCTGTGTCTTTTAAGATCCCAGTATGACATGTCCTTGAGCCATTTATATAATTTTTAACACTTATCCATTTACATAATTTTTTTTACCAGTGTTCATCAGAGAGATTGGTGTACACTTTCCTTGATGTCCTTGTCACATGCATGTCTGTTTTGGGGATCAGGACACTAACTCCCTCAGAAGAGTTTGTTCCTTGCTTTCCTATGTTATGGATGAGTTTGAGGAACATGGGTGTTAGCCATTCCTTAAAGGTCTGCTGAAAGTCACCAGTGAGTCCATCTGGGCCTGTTCTTTTTTAGTTGTGAGATTTTAATTACTGCTTCTATCTCACTTCTTGTTATAGATCTGCTTAATTTATCTCATCTTGGCTTAATTTGGGTATGTCATCTATATCTAGAAAAAAAATTTTAAGTTTTCAAGTTAGCGAAATATTTTCTATAAGGTCTAATCTAGTGAATCTCTGAACTTCACTGATAGCTATTCCTACAGGTTCCCTCTAAGTCTCCACTTCTGTAAACTCAGTCTTCTCTCCCCTCTCTTGGTTAGTTTACCCAAAGTGGATGGATCTTGTTTATCTTTTCAAAGAAGAACTGTGTTTCATTGGTATTTTTTTTGTATTTTGTTGTTGTCAATTTCTGTTTCATTAATTACCCCCTTCTGGATCTTACATTTCTTTTTAATACTTCCTTGGGGTTTGGCTTGTGCTTCCCTTCCCCACCCCACCCCCACTCCCACCCTAAAAACTAATCATTAAGTTATTTATTTGAGTTCTCTCTTACTTCTTCATATAAATACTTAAAGCTATAAAATTTCTGTTTAGAACCACTTTCTTTGTGTTCCATAGGCTTGGGTACATGTTTTCTTTTCTTTTCTTTCTTTCTTTCTCTCTTTCTTTCTTCCTTCCTTCCTTCCTTCCTTTCTTTCTTTTTTTATTTTTAGGAAATTTTTATTTCCTTCTTGATATTTTTTAAGAACCCATTTGTCACTCAATAGCATTTGTTTAATCTACACTAGTTTGTATATGTTCTAGAATTTGGGTGGTGTTCATTTGTAGTTTTAGCCCATTGTGACAATATAAAACACAAGGAGTTATTTCAGTTTTCCTATATTTGTTAAATCTTGTGCTATAACCTCTATATGCTTTATGGGCTTCTGAGAAAAATGTATATTCTGCAATGTCTGGGGGAATTGTCTTGGAAATGTCTGTTTATTTGATCTAGGATGTCATTTCATTCGTATATTTCTCTTTATTCTTTGTTAGACTGGCCTATAACTTGGTGAGAGTGGGGAACTAAAGTCAGCTACCACCGTTGTACTGGAGGTAATCCGTGACTTTACGTCTGGTATATACTATGAAAGCAGTTTCGCCCATGTGAAACTATGTGTTTAGAATCATAATGTCTCTATTGATGGTTCGATCCCTTAATCAGTATGAAGTGGCCTTTACTTTTTCTGCCTGATTTGGGGTTGCAGACTATTCTGTCAAGGATCAGAACTGAGACATCTGCTTGCCTTCTATGTGTGTTTACTTGGGATATCTTTTACCATCCTTTCTCCTTAAGGTAGTGTCTGTCTTCTGGGATGAGGGATGTTTCCTGCACGCAACAAATAGAAAAGTCCCTGACTTTTTATCCAACCTACTAGTCTGTGTCTTTTGATTCAGGAATTGAGAACATCAATATTCAATTAGTATTTAAAGACATGTATCAATTTCCACTGTGCATATTTTATAATATTTGGTGTTTTCCTTTTCTCATGCTTATGACTCTAGTGTGGTTTGTTCTTTCCTGCAGCTTCATGGGTGGACTTATTTTTCTCCACAGTCCAAAGGGTTCTTCTAAGTACCACTATAAAGCTTAGTGGTCATGAATTCCTTCATCCTATTTTTATGATGAAAAGTTTCTTTTTTCCTTTTATTATAATAAATATAATGAATTGATAGCAAATATATTTTTCTAGTCCCACTCCATAGCTTTAAAGTTTACTTTGAGAAATCTTCTACTATTCTGGTGGGTCTGCCTTTGTTTGTGACTTGGACTTTGTAGCTTACTGCTTTCAATATTTCCTTTGTTCCACATATTTAGTGTTTTAATTATAATGTGACAAAAAAGTTCTTTTCTAGTCTTGTCTGTTGGATGTCCTAAATGTCCACAGATGCTGAGTCCTCTCACCATGCAAATGTTACACTAGACAATCAACACAGGACCTTTTGATTTAAATAACTATTAAGTGATTAAGCAAACCATGATAGTATAATGTATTCTCAGTCTTTAGTTACTAAGATTAGGTGTGGAAAGTAAGTAGAGTAGATGCCGTGTTGAAAAGTATAGTAGAAGCAGCCTCATTTTTCAGAAACACAGTGAAAAAAATCTTCAGGTCTAACTGAGAAACATACAAACATTCTGAGTAGAGACTGACATTCAAAATATGAAAGAATACTTATGACTTTCTGCTACAGTTGCATTGACTTGGACAGTGAAGTGCTCAGATCCCTCTGGCTCTTGCATGCTCCCCCTGGTGCTGTGTGGGAGAGAGAAGACTGGCAGTCTACAGGCTCTGCAGTCTCCTTGGTTGTGTCTTTCTGATGCTTGGGGGAGGGGAGGCTCTAAGTTGTTCCCTGGCGGTTCCCTCTGACCCTTGAGCCTTATCTTACCCATTTCTGATTCTGTGGGTTCAGGGTATGTGATGAGCAGTGCTTCTCCTGCAGTTTCTACTGCTCTCTCTATGGCAGCTTGGGTCAGAGGGTGTGCACCGATTTAAGAGTGTGTGCCGTATTCGCTGCAGAGCTCTCCTGGCTTCACATGTTCCTTTATAGCACTTGTCTGTTGTATATCATCATGTCTGTTTTCTTTTGGTGTTTCAGCGGTAAAGCTTTGAATCCGTCATCTTCCCTGAACATCTCAAATGCTAGTGTGTGGGTGTATGAGACATGTGCGTACATGTATCATGATATATGTGTACATATAAGTGAATAAAGGTTTATGTGTGTACTGTGCGTACAAGTAGAAGCCAGAGGACAACCTGGGTGTCAGACCTTGCCTTTTTTATTATGTGACATAGGCTCTAAATGTCTCAGCTCCAGGGAATTTTATTCGCCTCTATCTCACCAGACGAAGGGAATATTATACACCTCTAGCTCACCAGATGAACACTGGGGTTGCAGACATGAGCTTCTGTGCCCAGCTTTATAGTTTTAAGTTCAACTCTAGGGACTTTGAACTTATGTCTTTACACTTGCATGGCAAGTGCTTTACCCACTAAGCTATCTCCCCAGCCAAAATATTTTAATTCCAATATTCTCCTGTTAAAGTCTTGCCTTTTCCTTCCTCCAAGAACTGAGTGGGCAGAGAGCAAAGGGTGAACAAAGAAAGTAACTTTCATTTGCCGCACAGGAATAAGAATTCAAATGGGAAAATAGAAAGCCAAATAGGACGATAGAAGCAGACCCTGAGAGGCAGCAGGATGCCAGCAGTTGCCCTGATACATTCCCAAGGTGTGACCAGAAGAGTGCCAGCATGCATTACAGCTCTAATGTCTTGGAGACTGTTGAGCTGTCTACTGAAAACAGTCCCTGGTAAAGCAATCCGGAGACAGCAGATCATTAACAAGTACAGCAGGAGTAGAAGTTCTCCTGTCTCTCTCAGGTCTCAAAAACTGAAGTGAGTGTCCCTTGCTTACAGTCAAAGCAGCAGGCCTTGGAGGCCAAGGGAAGAACAATGGATTTTGAAGCAGAAACTGTGACTCTTAGAGCAGAAGAAGCAGAAGCTGGAGTTTTCCAGGGGCTCTGTCTCCAGTGGGTCTTAGTCTTCTATCTCCAATGAGCATCCTGGAGCCAGACTCCCGATCAGAACCAGCAGCAGGAGGCTGAGAGACTGAAAAGCACAAAACCTTGTATGTTGTATCCAGTTACATAGAACCTGGAGGGCCCTGATGGGGGGGGGGGAGCTGGGGGGGGCTGCAAATGAAATATACAAAAGGACCAATCAGAAAAGAGGTGTCAAACCAGAAGTGGGCGTGGTAAACCAAGCTTGTCAAAAGGTTGGTGACTCAGTTTTCGTTCTTCTAAAGCAGCAAGCACTCTACTGCCAAAACAAGACAGTTTGCACCTGGGGGTTTCTGTCAATTTCCAGTTGCTAGGATGTCATTAGGGTCACCTTTGCACCCAGAGATGCTACTCTAACCTCCTCCTAGAGCTGTTCCATTTCTATCACAAGTAGCCCAACCAAGACTAGGTTTTTGCTAGAATAACCAGATCTTCAAATACCACCATGGTCTATTAAACACAGTCTATTCCTAAGTCCGTTTCCAGTCAAATCTTATTTGGAGCGAGGGTCAGGGTGTAGGGTGTGTGTATGGAGGGGGGTGGTCTTCTGTCCATCTAGGGTCCTAACAGGTCATGCTCAGCTGCTGCTTATGATAATAACTGAGACCCCTTCTATTTCTATCATATGTTGTGTCCTGAAGAAGTTCCTAGATGGAAAGTTCCTCGTGTGGTAGTCCTGAGATGGTGGTACCCAGTGGAAGCAGCTAAGTCACAGGACAGCACTTGCAGGAAGAGCTCAATGCTATTTTGAGAGGGTTCCAGATCTCCAGTGACTAGATCAGCACAGTGAACACAGGTTATTGTGTAGCAAAAGGTCCCATTGTGCCAGGGTCCCTTCTGTACTCTGTTGGTTCCCTGTGTTGTTCTACTGTATTGTGATACAGCCAAGGAATGGTTACTAGAATGCCGGCACCCCAACTAGCTGCTTCAACCACCAAAATGGGCCAAATAAACTATATATGTATGTATATATACAGATATATGTATTTACATACATATATATGCATACATACACATATATGTATTTACATACATATATACATACACATATATATGCATGTATATATACATACACATATATGTATGTATATATACATACACGTATGGTTTATTTGGCATATATATATATATATATATATATATATATATATATATATATTCATTCCAGTGTGATGGTTTATATATGCTTGGTCCAAGGAGTGGCACTATTAGGAGGTGTGGCCTTGTTAGAATAGGTGTGTCCCTGCGGGCCTGGGCTTAAGACCTTCATCCTAGCTGCCTAGAAGTCAGTATTCTGCTAGCAGCCTTCAGATGAAGATGTAGAACTCTCAGCTTCTCCTGCACCATGCCTGCCTGGATGCCACCATGTTCCCACCTTGATGATAATGGACTGAACCTCTGAACCTGAAAGCCAGCCCCAGTTAAATGCTGCCCTTGGTCATGGTCATGGTATTGAGAGTTGCCTTGGTTATGGTGTCTGTTTACAGCAGTAAAACCCTAAGACACCCAGCATCAGCTACTTTGCTATAGCAACATAAAGTCAGCAAAGACACGCCTCCTTATAGTACCATCCAACAACCAAGATAAGGGCAATGTGTTCTCAAGTATGGGCAGTGGCCAGCGCTTGTTTTATTGTGCTGGAATATGTGCATCTGGTATGTTGTTTATATATATAGTCCTCTTCAGTAGAGCTGAGCATATGACACTATATTTCTCAGCTGGAGATTTATTTCTGTTAGAAAGTGCTCTCTACTTCCCAGGCTGAATTAATGAGAACAGACACACACATACTTGGTGCTATATAGCAATTTCCTACAAATTAAAACATTCTCTCCTGGATGGAGGAGAGAGGCTCATAAGACTCAGAAAGTAGATAAAACCTAGAAGTCTTAGACAGCTCTTGAGTCGCTGAAGACTCCCAAGCCCCTTCCTAAGGTTATGTGAGTACCACCAATTGCTGAGAGCAGGTATTCTCCAAACAGCTCAGCTACATGCATGTCAGAGAGACATATCCAGGGACACAGGGTTTCTGCATCATCCTGGTGTAGAAGTTGGAGGAATGCACCTGTCTTTGAGTTGCTCTTGCTTTTGTAAATATCCCCTAGTTTACACTCCTATGAGTGTAACTGAAACACTTACTGATTAGGTTTCATTAGATGGGCTGTTGATGGTGCCCGATCTGGGGTGAGTAGACATATGTTCATACTCCCCAGGAAAAGTTGCAGCATACTTGAGTATGTTTGGTTGGGTTTTCTGAACACCAAAGATGGATAACATGCACTTTTGGCAGAGGTGATGGGCTCTAGGGCAGGAAGAAGAGCTAAGAGGGGCCCCAGCCTCTCACTTACAGACTTCTCCTAGGAAGACCTGAGGATGCTCTGCCTGTGGGTAACAGAACAGTTAAAGCTGAAGGCACAGGAAGGGGGGGGAGGTTGGAGAACTCAGAATTAGGATATCTTTCTATCATTTCCAAAGAAAAACTAGATTATTCTGAAAGGGTATATTTTAAAGTAAAGATTATTTTAAATCATAGGGCCAAACGATGAGGGAAAATAAGAATACATGGAATAAATGAGATTGGAATACATATTATTATAGATTATATCATTTAAATAGGTGCCACAAATGAGTTCAAATGCCCCTTCTGTTCTTCTACTCTGTGACAGACTGACGGGGTATAGTCTCTACTATGGGCTCTTTACCTCCTGAACTACTATTTGTGTGGGGGGAGGGCACTACAGGAGACAAGGTCAGAGCATTTATCACCTGGCAAGTACTCTGGACTAAGGAAGGCCCTGCTAAAACACAGTCAACTCTCTATAACTCTTCTTCACAGTTCCAGTGACCAAAGCAGGCTTTTCCCATCAGACTCTGGGATACTCTCCCAAAGCTTCCGCCCTCATCCACTGAACACTGTCCTACAAAGGGCTGAGAGTCCCTTTGTTAGGAGACAGACAGACATCTTAGATGATCCTTAAGAAATGTCTATGTCTCCTATTGGAATCTTAGAGATAGATCTGTAAAATCTAAGTGTGAATAAATGCGCTTGTAACAGAAAGCAAATTGCAATGAATTCACTAAGTGATTTTAAAATTGGCAATGCTACTGAAACAAAGAAAAATTAGCTTGGCTGCAGCTAGCGCAGTGGTAGAGCAAAGCCTGGGGTTCAGTTCCCAATACTGTCCTGCCAAAAGCGAAACAAACAAACAAACAAACAAACAAAAACAAACAAAAAAACAATATTATTTTAAGCTAACAAGAAAGAAAATGAAGAAACATACATCTTTCTACTTATGAGGGAAATGTGGGGAGAAGACCAGCTGTCCATGAAGCAGGTTACAAAAGAAAGCCGGGTGGGACATAACCCAGAACTCACCCCATGTGTGCCTTTTTCTTGGGTCTCTTAAAATCACATTGACAGTCTACAAGCTTAAACAGATAATCAGAAAGGGTAAGAAGAGTGTTCCACCGCAGATGAGAAGGAAGCCTGCTAAATGCTACTGAAAATAACGTCTGTGGGTTGGAGAGATAGCTCAATAGTTACGAGTGTGGGTTGCTCTTCCCGAGGGTCCAAGTTTGGCTCCTAGCACCTATGTCAGGTAGATCACAAGTACCTGTAACTCCAACTCCAGAGAATTCAATGCCCTCATCTGTGGCTCCCCTGGTCACCTACACACAGTATTTGCATAATAGATAGATAAATAGGTAGATGATAGATAGATAGATGATAGATAGGTGATAGATAGATAGATGATAGATAGGTGATAGATAGATAGATGATAGATAGATAGATAGATAGATGATAGATAGGTGATAGATAGATGATAGATAGATAGATAGATGATAGACAGATTGATAGATAGATGATAGATAGATGATTGATAGATAGATGATAGATAGATGATAGATAGATGATAGATAGATAGATAGATAGATAGATAGATAGATAGATAGATAGATAAAACTGGCTGGCTGTGGGAGAAGGGAGAATAATACAGAAAGCTACTCTGTGTGGACTTTTCAAGCAAACTATTTATGGTGATTAAGGACTGAGTTGAATTTCTTACAGCCATCAAATAAGCTACCACCCTGGCTTTCTTCCTAGCATACCAGAAGGGAAGAGGAAGAGGCAAGGTTTAAAGCTGTAACCGTTAAGTCATTAAAAAATGGAAAGCAGTTGGACTCCAAGGGTGGAGGATACGTGCCCATGCAAGTCCATTTTATTTTTTATCCATTTAACTCACCGATGTTGTTTTATACTCTTTGCTAAGCCCCCATGTTACTTTTGGAAGGGTTAGCAGCTGTAATTATCTCACCTCGACTGCCTGGCGTGCTTTCATTTAATATCTGTGCTCTTGATGGATTTCCACCAATGCTGTCCTGTTGTACTGAAGCACCTCCTCACTTGTTGGCACCATGGGATGGACCACCCACCTCTCATCTATCTCCAGCTGCAGCCCTACAGTGAGCCTTCTCAAGGAGCTCTACCTAGCTCCCTGTAAGGGAGGATGGTATTCAAAATCAAGAACTGTGAGTTTACTCCCCAGAGCTCCCAGGGACTAAACCACCAACCAAAGAGTACACATGGAGGGACCCATGGCTCCAGCTGCATATGTAGCAGAGGACTGGCTTCTCAGGCATCAATAAGAGTGGAGGTCCTTGATCCTGTGGAGGCTTGATGCCCCAATGTAGGGGGATGCTAGAGGGGTGAGGCAGGAGTGGGTGAGTGGGTCTCGGAGAACCCTCTTAGAGGCAAAGGGGAGGGGAGTGGATAAGGGGTTTGCAGAGGGGAGACCAGGAAGGGAGACAACATTTGAAATGTAAATAAATAAGATAACCAAGAATAAAAAGAATACCATTTTAAAAAATCAGGAACTGGATACTAGGAGGATGCTACTGGAGAATTACAGTTTCCAGACTCTCATTAGTTGAACAAAAATTATGCATATATGCTAACCCTATCTATGCAAAGCATTTAATATTTCCACCTATAGCCATGTATCTACATGAAACTGGAATTAGTTCCCACTGATGTCACATCTCAACTCTAATCCATCGTTGCCATATGGATCATCTAGCCCTTGCTTGTCTGTAACTTCCCACTCCAGTAGGGAGAAACCTGGCTCTCACCATCTGCCAGAGGCTTATGTCACTGTTGGCTTCCAACGAACATGAGTAGTGGATTCGGGGTCTCTAACCTGCACCCTTGCCATGTGACCCCTTATCTGGTGGGTACAAAAAAAAATCACCATAAATTATTTACTTCACAAAGTCCCCAAAGAGTTTCTTTCTGTGTGTCCTGGATAGCCTGAATTGTCAACCTGACACAGTTTAGAGTTAGCTGAGGGAAGAAGCCTCAGTTGAGGGATTGTCCTGATCAAATTGACCTGTGGGCATATGGGGGGTGGTCTTCATCATTTATTGATCAGGGACAGGCACAATATGGACAACACCATCCCTAGGCAGGTGGGTCCAGGCTAATGCAAAGCTAGCTAAGGCGTGAGGCTGTGAGCCCACTAGGGAGCAGTGCTCGTCCATGGTTTCTGCCTCATGCTTCTGGGTGAGTCACTGCTCTGACTTTCCTTAGCTGGACCATGACTGGCAGTCAATAACTCCTTCCCTCCCCTGAGTTGCTTTTGGTCATCACATTTTTCTCACAGCAAGAGAATGGAAAATAGAAGGTATGTGGTGACAAAGCGTTTAGCTGTCCTCTATGGAAATGAGAGTGTACGGTGGGCTTCCTTCATCTCATTTGCACTGGAACCCCCTTCCTGTTCTTTCTGGGGTTCTTCTCTTGTTAGAACATGTAGTCCATCAAAAGGAAGGCCTCCAGGAAAGGGACACTTAGAGAAGCTCTGTCTTCACCCATAGTCATAATATCTGAATCTTTAAGAAAGAATAATATAAGAAACACAAATACATTTTCAAGTTTATGATATCAGAAGACTTCAAATGATGCTTTTTACAACATCCAGGTCTTCTTGAAGCCACTAAAGACTAACCTTAGTGACGTTATTTCCTATACCCGAGTTTGTGCTGCCACCTACAGACTCAATTTCAGCATAGCACGTTAACGCTTCATGTCCTTACTGGCCACGTCCATTACACGCCTTATGTTGAAGACGAACCAAAGTGTCCACTCTCTACGAGTACAGTTTATGTCTGTTCTCCGATTGACTGACAATATCTAAGATAATTAGTAATAACTTCAAAAGAGCATGGACTTGTGTACTTACATGTTTTAAAAAATAATCTCCGCAGCTGGCTTTATTAGGCTAAATTAATAAAGAAAGACAACTTTCACGGTGGCAAAATACCTAAGAGACAGGTTAAGAAAGGATAGGTTTAGTTTTCATTCACAGTCTCAGTCTGTCATGGTGGGAAAGGTATGGTAGTGAGACCACGGCTGTGGCAGAACTGTAGTGGCAGAAACTTGAAGCAGCTGCTTGTAACGTGGTGCTGACTCCTGGAAGCAGGGAGCCTGTAACTCTCAGGCTCCGCCCCTAGAATCCTCCGCCCACCAGCTAGGCCTCAGGTCCAAAAAGTTTCAAATCAGCTCCCGACCAAATGTTCAAACATGTGAACCCATAACAGGCATTGTGTATCCAAACCTTAACGATCCTCTCTAGCTGCCCTAGCTGCATGGCCATCTCATAAGGGGAAACGTTTTCAGTTCGAGTTTAAGAAGTCCCGGTCTTACCAGTCCCAGTGTTATCCAAAAACCCAAATCGAGAATCTCTTCTGAAACTCAGATCTAGGTCTTAGCCATGAGCCCCCGTGAAACTGATCTCAAGTCACGTGTTTCCCATCGCTGATGACACTGTGTAAACATACCCATTTCCAGTAGGGAGAACAAGAGGATAGAAGGGAAATATTAACCAAAGAAATGCTGCTGGGCAAACACCAGTCCCTCTGCCGTGAGTCTGACCTGTGGGGTTCATGGACGTGACATCTGGATAGCGCTACATCAGTAGCTCCGCGACCTGAAGCACGAGTGTCCTTTCACGTGGGCTGGCTCCACTGGGTTCTTAGGATGCATTCTGTATTCCCTGCGTCTCTACCACGCAGGGTGACCATTGCAATTTAGGCTCCAGTTTTGTAGTGTTAGATCTCAGATGCTGTCACTGTACAGGGAATTACCCACACGCCCCTGCAACTCCTCAGCCATCCCAGCAGGCAGGAACCAACCTGAAAGTTAGCCAGGGCCACATTTTGTAAAACGCCTCCATTTTGGTTGAACTGTGGTACTTCCCCTTAACTATGGTAATTTGCTTCCTAAAGTAACTCATTTCTCTTCATTTTTGACCGTCCTGCCCTAGGGACCCCAAGAAATGGCCGGCCTCCAGAGAGGCTTATCAATTACCTGACATTCTTTTACTAACTCACTAATTACCCCATAGCTAACAGCGGAGCCAGCAAAGGGGACTTTAACTTCCTCCAGCCTCCTCACTGTCCCATTACTACCTCAGCTTGTAAGCTTTGATCTTACAGAGACCCCTCTGCAGGCTTTTTCCCCTCCCCCAAAATCAAGGTCCACATGCTGTCTTAAGTCACACATTCCCTTGTCTGCCTGTTAAACCTTTCACTTAATTACAGCCTCCGTATTCTGTTGAATTATTTAAGACAGCTGGTAGAGAGACAGGAGACAGAAAGAAAGAGAAGCTTGGTGACCTTAGGCATGGGGTCAAAATGCTTACATAATATGGGATATGTCACCTTATCATGGTGAAACCAACTTCCATAGTCCGCAAAGGAAGCTGGGAAGTGTAGTCCTTCACCAGGAAACTATGTTATCTTAACACTTTTGCTAATTGCTCTGAGCACCTCTCTGAGCCAGCCCAAGAAAATTTCAGCCACTGAGATTCGGGCCCTGGGGCTACTGATGAAGCACTATTGAGAGCTAAGCTCTGCCGCAGCTTTAAGATATACCCGCCTTGGTAAGGCCTCACTTCTAGTCAAAGGCTCTTTCCTTTTAAAAGCTTCTGAAAGTGAGGGGTTTCCTTGATTCTGTGTATTGCTGATGGATCTCCTGTCCCAGCATCACCTGCTGGGAGTGGACGGTGTTGTTAAAGGGTGTTTCATTTGGAATTGGAGTGAAGCCTTGGTATAAGCTCCAGGACCCCATAACTTCTGCATTCTGCAATCAAAACAAAACATAAAAAAGGGATAGGATTTGTATTTGAGAGAGAATAGACAATATTTGTCTTTCCGAGTCTGTGTCACTTTGTTTAATAATTTCCAGCCTCATCCACTTTCCTGAAATTTTCATTTTTCTTTATATATGAATAATATTCCTTTGGGTGATAAACATTTTCATTATCCATTGATCTGTTGATAGACATCGGGGCTAATTCTGCTTCCTGGATATTATAAATACTGCAGCAATACATGTAGATGTGCAAGTGTCTCCACGGTGGTATAGAGTTCTCTGGGTATATACTAGGATAGTGTAGCCCTAACATTTCAAGAACACCTCTTGCCAGACCCTGAGATGCCCTTGCAGGTTGAGTCCCAGAATCACAGGATCTTCCAAGTCTTGACGTTCAGCACTTTAATTCTGTCAACTCTGCTCCTCTCTCCTCAGTGATGGAGGCCTGAGCTGGACCTCACAATAGACACTAGAGGATTAAGATACTACTTTCACAGGGAAATGACTCGGAGGAAAATCACAGTAGATGACAGCATCTGCTTCATGGCCCCTGTGAGTCAGGCAGCTTACCCATGACCGCATTTACCCCCATAACAGTGAGATAATTACTTCCATTGTCTACTTGACAAAGAAATCTCAGATAAATCAAATAGCTTTTTCCAGGAAAATAAAACAAGTAGTTAATAGTACATTTGGAATTGAAGCCTAAATCATGTGGTTCAAAGTCAACCAGACTTTGCAATATGAAGTGCTTAGTGTGAGTACACAGAAAAACATCACCCCCTCAGCGGGTCGACTTATAGAAGCTTTTTCTTTTTTCCATTTAATTTAAATCACACAAAGTTAAATGCTTTAATTTTATCAAATCATAAATCACTTCAGGAGTTTGCAGTGCAGTTTTTTTTTTCTGCTTCATCCTCTCTTTTCCCTTCCCACATTCATCACAATAACTCCCCTTTATCAAAGATGGATATATATATATACATATATATATGTATGTATATATATATATATACATACATACATATATATAATACTCTCTATATATCACATGTTATACTCTATACTCTATGGTGTCTATATGGCTATGTGCAGGCACACGCAAACATGCCTATTTGGGGAAGGAAAGTCACAAAAGACTTCTTGCTTTGTTTACGCTCCTAGGCAACTGTCAAAGCTATTGTTTGATTGTCATCTCCTGGCCACTCAAGACCTATAGAGTCACCTAGAAAAGCCCAGAGCTGTCTGCTGCAGGTGATGTGGAGATAAACCTGCTGGAGGAAGAAGTGGGGTGGAGAGCAAAGCGCCGCAGGCTCCTGGACTCCTTGTAGAGTCCTGATCCACTGTACACAGCGTGAGGATCTGACTTGGCTCCCAGCATACCAGGGAGACAACACAAAGGACCTGAGACCAGGGAGATAGCTCCTCTGTCCTCAAGGAAATCTCAATTATGAATGCTTAATACTGTGTCACTGGAAATGATTTTTAAACAAATTTGTCTCTCTTCCTATGTGAAACTTTCAACTTCATCAGTTATAAATAATGGCTGCTGGCAATTTATTCTGACAAGTGTTTGAGCAGTTGGTAGTACTATATTCATTTTATTGATGGCTTTGTTATAGATCATGACTTAAATTAAGTAGTTAAAAATATAAAAATACTAATTGGCCAGTGTGATAATTAGTCTTGACTGGATTGACAGATGCCTGGAAAATTAGCAAAGCCTGTTTCTGAAGCTGTGTGTGAAGGCGTTTACAGAGATTTGCATGTGGGTCCGTGAACTGCGTGGGGAAGACTCACTAGGAATGCGGGTGGCCCCACGAAGCAGGCTGGAGGCGCATACAAAAGAAAAAGAAGCTCATGCAGAGACACGTGCACTGCTTCTTAAAGCAGGTGTGCTTTCAATGCTGCTATCACCCTTGGATATCACAGTCGACTCTTGGGCTGTTGAGCGTGGCCTCCCATCAGTAGCTTTCAGAGGAACTACCAGTCTCTTAGCCTCAGACTAGCTACATCATCCGTTCTTCTTGTTCTGAGGCATCTAGCTTCTTGAACTAAGAAGTTACCATCTTCCTCAGCTCTCCAGCATGCAGACAGCCATTGGGAGACCACCTAGCTTCTTATCTGTATACCCATATAATAAATCCCTTCTTATAATTATAGATATTTCATTGGTTCTAGTCCTTGGGAGACCTCTGACTAGTAAAAGTAATCATGTTCACCCTCCTAATCCATGGCCACAGAGTTAAGACATCTGTTTGACACAGGCACATTGGAATCTCAAGAAGCCCTGTCAATATCCACAAGTTTCTTTGGGGATGATTGTTGAGATCCTGCTGAGAGGTAGGGTAAGACACCAGATTTAAAATTAGAAGCAGTAAGTCAAAGTCTGGACAGGAACATAAACTCAGTCCCTTCTGCACAAGACCTGGAGCCAGGCTCACATTGTCCTGACCAGAAATGAGGTCACGGCTTCTTCTTTGAAGATACCAGCCTTTCATAACCACCCAGTTCAGCAGCGATGTTACCTCCCAATCATATTATCATAAAACTCAGACACACAGCTCACAAGAAACAAAACCATCACCCCAGAACCTCACTGTTAGGGCAGGGCAAACTTGCCAGACATTAGAGGAAAAGATATAAAAGTTAAAAACACACACACACACATTCAGTAACTAAAGAATTCATTTTAAAATTCAGAAAAAGATGTAAAGAATAAAAATTCTGATAAACTTTGTAAAAGCAAAACTTACAACGTACTTTCGATTTCTCCTGAGGACATCTGAAGGCCATGTGTGTAATATGGAGAACACACAAATAAAAAAATATATCACAGGGAGCCATCCCTCATCTTCTAACAGTCTGAATGCTCAGCCAGCACCCCACCCTCCCCTCAAATTTCAGGCACATTTCTAATGCCCCACAGAGCTCCCTGAAACTAGTGGGTATTTGCCACCCGACCACATGGCCCATTAATTTGTTCTGCTATTGAGGGATGTGTTTTGTAGGTGATTCCTTCTTTGGGGTAGGAGGAAAACCTGCTGTTATGGTTGAGTTGATGTAGGAGTGTTAGAAGGTAATCTAGGATGGTGTAGCAGGCTGAATGTACTTGAGAAATGCTCCCCCAGAAAACCTCATTACAGTGAGAGAGCCTGACTCTCAACTGTCCACTTGTCAGAGTAAATCACTAAGTGATTCCTGAAGATCTTCATAGTGTACTTCCTTTCAGACCTGAATCGTCTGGCCCAGTGAGATGACTCAGGCAGTAAAGACGCTTGCCTCCAAGCCTGACGACCTGAGTTCAATCCCCTGATCCTACATGGTGAAGAAGAGAGAAGAGATCCAACTCCAGAAAGCTGTCCTCTGATTTCCTCATGCACACTACAGCAAGCACACACACACACACACACACACACACACACACACACACACACACAAAACAAACAAATGTAGTTGTTTTTAAAATCTGGAATCATCTTCTAGTACCCATAAAATTAATGATTTTCTTGTACATTTGATAACATTTATTAATGATTTTCTTCATGTTTTATGCTTTTTTGTTCCTTAACAAATGTAAATTAAGAGAGTGTACATGTTAGGAAGCTTGCCAATTTTTATATTTCACTTATTTATTGTGTGTGCTCCCGTAGTGTTGGCATTTTCTGGCTGTCCTGTCATTGCAAGACCTGTAAGATTCCTAAAGCATAAATGAAGTTTCCAGTCAAAACACTTGCTCTACTCCAGAATCTCTCAATCTGTACTCATCAGAGAGGTGACCCTCAAAAATTTTAAAATTCACACTTACACATAACATCAAAGCAGTTTCATCTCATTAAGAAACTACAAAAGACAAATTGTTGTGCCTTTGTAAATAGCTTAGAATAGACACTTAGAACTGCAGAGGATTCCTAATTCACAGTGGTTCATCTTCAGAGTGGCACAACCGTGAAACACTGTACTGTTATTTTGGATGCTTTCCCAGGTTGTCTATAAATGGTAAGACACGTGTGTGATGGCTAATCCTGACTGTCCACTTGGCACATCCAAGAAGAGAGAACCTTAACTGAAAAGTTGCCTTCGTCAGATTGTCCTATGGGATATCTATGGGGTATTTTCTCAGCTGTTACTTTGTGTAGGAGAATCCAGGCATACTGTGAGCATCATCTGTCCACAGAGAGGTAGGCTCAGTTTTCTTTAACCATTATTCACATAGTTCTTGTATAGAGCTTCCCAGACTTGCGGCCATAACTTGTGTTTGAAGGTGCTTTGTAAGAGGTTTGCACTCATACTGAGAAACTCACAGAAAAGCACTAACCAGGTAGGATTAGAGGCTTTCCACTTAAAACTATTTCTGAGAAATCTTCGGTTTCTCTACCATGGCTTCCCGTACTGACTTGGGACTATTCTGAGTTTGTTTTTCCAGCCTGAATCAGATACCTGGGCATGTGGATGGATGGTGCATTACTTCTTCCTTAGGGTTAGGAGTAAGCTATCAGGAAATCCAAGCTCAGTCCATCTTGTTTTTGCATTTCGGGTGTTGAATCTACTTTTCTAAGTAAATATATTTTTTGAAGGAAAAAAAAAAAGAAAGGTGGGCCAGAGCTATATAAAAAACTATCTTAACACGAGCTTGGGATCAAGACAACATTCTTTCATTGTCTCTCCTTCAGTTCCTGCCTCTAGAGTTTTTCCCTGGCTTCCCTCAGTGGTAGACTGTAAGTCATTAAACCATTAAACCAGCTTGTGGTGCTGGGCAAGGTTGAGTCACAGCCCCCTCCAGCCACCGGACACGAGGCAAAGAGAGGAATGCAGCCAAGACTCAACAGTGTACTACTGGGTTGCTGAGCTAAGACTCCTGGTAGGCAGAGTTTGCAAGTGTATTTCCAAATTATGCTGTTTCCATTAGTTGTATTGATGATAGTTGTATCTGGACATAACACTACTGTATGTTAGGAAGCATGTGTAACACCATCAATGCATACATACGTACACACATACAAACATATATGTAAATATTGTATGATGAAGTCATTTAATCTACCAAGTGAACATGTGGAATATATCTTGTCTGAGTGCTGTGTGGTACCACAGGTATCTTAAAATGAAGAAAGAGTGGGGTCGAAAATGGGTACAAGCCCTGGGAAGGTGGGTGGGAAGAGGGCAGAGCAGGTCAGAGAGGAGAGCCCTCAGTTAATCAGAGCTAGCAAGGGATGCACAATCCTTGGCAGCACAGTCTCTGAGCTGGCCCCTCTGAACGAGCACCCAGGTGACAGAATGAGCTGGGAATGAGCAATGTGACCTAGGGGCCAGGTGGAAGCTCCTTGCCCCACTTCTGAGCCCAGCCCATCACCCCAGGCTTTTAAGTTTTCAAAGTAGAAAAAGGCATTCAAATGGTATGCGTGAAATGTTCAAGTACACCTTTCTCTCTCAAATACCACAGCTGTTTCCCCCCTACCCACCGCCACCCCACCCCCACCAAAATGATTCCTGCCTGTGAGAAGATGGAGAGTAACCCCAGGCCTTTTGTGACTTCTTCACCTGTGTTGGCAAGTGGTGCATCTAAACACCGTAACTGAAAATCTGTTTTATTTTGTTATAAGACTTTGTTTTGATTTTATGCGTGTGAATGTTGAACCACATATGTGCCTGGTGCCAGAAGGGAGTTGAATGCCCTGGAATGGGAACACCAGACAGTTGTGAGCTGCCATGTTGGTGCTGGCAACTAACAAAACTGAGTCCTCTGTAAGAGCAACAAGTGCTTACATGCCCTGAGACATTTCTCTAGTCACAGGAATCTATTTAAATATTTAATGGAATGTAAATATTATAAACATTTAGTAATTACTATAATTTATTTTAAAGCAACAAACACCAGCTTTTTCCCCTTGTAAGACAGTGTCTGAGTTAGGATTTTACTGCTGTGAACAGACACCATGACCAAGGCAATTCTTATAAAGGACAGCATTTAATTGGGGTTAGCTTACAGATTCAGAGGTTCAGTCCATTATTATCAAGGCTACAACATGGTAGCATCCAGCCAGGCATAGTACAGGAGTAGCTGAGAATTCTACATCTTCATCTGAAGGCTGCTAGCAGAATACTGGCTTCCAGGCAGCTAGGTTGGGGGTCTTAAAGCCCACAGCCACAGTGACACACCTGCTCTAACAGGGCCACACTTTCTAATAGTGCCACTCCCTGGGCCAAGCATATACGAACCATCACAGGCAGCTTAGAAGACAGGTCCTCAGCTGCCTCTCTCCCCAGAAACCAGGCCCTGCAGCTTCTCTCCCCCTAGACAGAGTTCTCTCCCACTGCACTGAGAGCAAACTCAAAACAACCCTGAAGAAAAATTATGACTTGACTCATAGTGACTCCACTGCCTTAACTCCTGACTGGAAGATCAGTCCAGGCTAGATCATGTGGTCGGAGCTTGCCCTTCCCCTCAAACCTATACAAGTCAGACACCTACTTTATTCTCTGGGCCCAAAAGGGGATGAAAATTTGGAAGCTCCTTTTTCTTCAGGAACCATGGCTACCCAGAGTCGTAAGAATCAGTCCTAATGAAGCTTAAATTAATTTTGTATGTTTTTTTTTTTAACCAACCAGCAGGAATTTCTAACATATTCCACTCTATTCTCCTCTTTATGTCATTTTCACCAAAATGTTATTCTTTAATATCACATACTTCCTTAAACTTCACAGTCTTTTTTTTTAAATAAAATAAATACATTTTTCTTATACAGTAGAAATCCCCTAAAGTATCTACATATATCAAGGTGATCTAAATGAAATTGCAAAACAGTGGGGGAGAGAGAATCCCAATTGGACCTCTCTTGTCACTAAATGAAGCTTCCTGTACCAAATTTGGGCTACAGCTAATTGAGTTGTTGGCCAAAGGGACCCCACAGGGATCCCCAATAACACAGGCTATTGCCAAGACTGCTCTCCACAAACTGACAGCAAAGCCCCATCGCTGAAGACAACACCTACACAACTCATTTAGTATGGCGCTGCTGAGGTGATCCCTACACAGAGCCTTCATCCATATGTGCTAGTGTCTTTGGAACAGAAACCTATTCTACACATTATGGAAAGAGAAATGTAAGCACCAAGCCAGCTACAAACCCTTTATCTGTAACAGTGTAGCAGCTGGATAATAACAACAAGTATGGACTTTTGCATGTTGACCAGAAGGTCTTAGAATCCAAGAGAACAGGTAAGCTAGTGTGGACAGGGATAAAAGGGAGACAAAGGTAAGGCAGAAAAGAGCAGACCCCTCCAGTGAGGGGGAGGGAGGTAGAAACAGGACACTAGAAAGTCAAGGTTCAATAAATGTGGTTCCTGAAAAACAAGTGACAAGTAGCCTTTGTGAACTCTCTGCTTGACCTAACTACCCATTTGGAACCCCTTTGGTTGTTCCCAAGAAGACAGGTTGACAAGGAAGCACTCTTGACAATATCCAGCAAGCTGTTGAAGGCACTAGGCAACATTCTATCCTTTCAAGCCAACATCTCCTGAATCATGTGCACTTAGTAGGGCACAGTTGCTTATTCTATATTAATATGCAGGGTTTTAGACTCTGCCCCACACCAGCTGACCTGGAATGGTTATGGAGAAAAAAAACCTAGGAAACTGTTCTTGTAACAAGAAATGTGTGTGTGTGTGTGTGTGTGTGTGTGTGTGTGTGTGTGTGTATTACAATATAAACAGTAAGTACTTGATGCATACAATATTAACTATCAACAAGCCAAAGTTGATACTTAATATTGTTGTCTAGCCTTGACACTGTTACAGATATGTGTGTATGTATGTATATGTAAAGATACACATACATACATACATACATATAAATAAGCATATATCTTAAGCTTATGATGGCTTAATAAATAAGTGCTCTTTTTGGAAATAGTGGTTCTATTTCTGGATCTAATGGGAAGCATCTTACCAAGTGAAGCACACTTAGTTGTATCTTCTGGCCTCAGACATTTCCATTGTTTTCATTTTATGCTCCAAGATTCTATAAGCAGTACTCCAACAAAGAGAGACATGCACGACGTAATTATATAACTTTATTAAAATGCCACAGTGCATACTGATAGGACTTTCACAAGGCTCTCCTATCACAAACCTGGAGAAGTAATTTAGTTCAGAAAGCAATACTCTAAAACACTGAATTTCTTTGTAGGTCTGCCCTGAGACTCCATTACACAGTGTTATTAAAAACTACTCAAACTGAGCGGATCCTGACTTTCCATCATGTTCCGTCTGCCAGAAATGTAATAGAATTGCTAATTGAATCACGGCTATTATGTTAGACCTTGGAATTAAAAGAAGTAGATCCTCATTTTTATTAATCCCGAGTTTTAACTTCATGTTTTAGTGTTATTGTTTACATCTTTATAATAAACTATAGTTAAATATAAATGTTAGCAAGACTTTTTATAATTTAAGCCAACCTGCTGTCATTTCCTTTTCTATATTTTATTGCATTTATTTATTTTTGTTAGAATAATACAGATTAATTGTATGAAATTATTAGAGTGCTTGATAAAGTCTAAGGGATAATAAATAAATAACTTCACCATTTGGAAAAAGCTATAATTAGTAATTTACATTTATTGCCTTTATTTCTGTGCACATGGAGGTTTTCTTTTTAGTAAAACTGGAATGGTACACTATGAATCATGGCTTCTTTGTTTTTAATTTAACATAATTACAGCTATAAAAGCAGTTAGCTACATCTTTAAATATTCTTGGCAAGCACAATATATATTTTATTTATTAATTCTTTCAGGTATAAGCAAAGTATGTTGGTTCCTAGTTCATTTTCTATCATACAGTACTGTAGTGCAAGTACTATATACAAATTTTATGTTTATTTGGGATTGGCCTCTCAAGCACGTCCAAGAGTAGACGTTCTGGATCAATGAGAACACATGATCCTTTGGTGATGGTTTACTGAATTACTTTTGAGAACTATTCTTTGTTAGCTTCTTGGCCTTTTCACCAAGATCAAGTGGTCTCTGGGTCATTTTTAATTCTCTACCCTCCCAAACCATATCAATGAAACTCACCAATTATCTTTCATCAGATCTTGTTTCCCTTTTCCTTCCGACCTCATTTAAGGGAGGTCATGTCTCAAAAAGCTGTCCTTGGAGCCTGCTCACCCCACAGATCCTGTTCTGGGCTCTCAGAGCTACCATTCCCCTTTCTTCCCTATACTTCCTCCTCCTCCTTCCCCTCCTCCTCCCCTCCTCTTCCTCCTCCTCCTTGCCCCCTTGCCTCTCCTTATTAGGTTTTGGGGACTGACTCTTTCTTCTAACGGTTTTATCTCCTTATCTTGGGTCACATTTTCCTCCCCTTTTAATGAACCACAGGCATTGATCTCACGAAACACAGCCTTGAAGAACTGGCTTCCATAGTTGTATCTCGTATTTAAAATGCCCACGTCTTCATCACTGTCGTGTTAGAAGCCCAATGTTTTGACATCCATAACAGAAAGCTACCCAAGTTTGGCACAGATACCTCACAAAGCTGGATGGACAACTTCACATGGATCTGGCCCTCTGCCTCCTTTGCGTAAAGGGCTGTTCTTTTATTTCTCAATAAATGGAGTCATACTTCCTGTCTTGATGATGGTCCCTAAGATCAGCCCCCATGCTGGTTTCTGTTGTCATTTCTCTTTACAGCAGCTTCAGGACCCTCCAGCCACACAGACTCCAGATTCTGCAGCTCTGTGATCTTATTCCTCTCCTCCGCCTTCCTATCCTTTCCTTCTGACCAAATTTTACATACGCTTTGTCAAGGTCAACCAATACGCTTCATAAAGCCTTGCCAACTCTTCTACTTAGAACAAGTCACTCTCATCAGTACCACCTGCAAAATCCTGCTTCATCTGATGCTTCCAAATGTGTGCCCTTCTGAGCCAGGATAGCTCAGTCAATAAGACATTAGAAGAGCTCCTGACCCTCTGCGGGAACCACACCAAGCCTTTCAAGTGTTCACCTGGATTTCCGATTCTGTCTACACCACCCAGCCAAGATACCAGCCTGCCCCGGAGTCCAGCAGATGTCTGTGGTATGAGTGGATTCGCAGCAGACGACACAAAAATGAAGAAGATGGGAGAATAACCATTCTTTGGGAGCCACCCTCTAAGAAAGGATTATATTTAATGCATTAAAGATGAGATCTGTCATATGGGTTAGCATAGCAACAATGACCTAATCATTTCCATCCAACCGTACAGAAGTATGTTCTCATTGCCTTAAAAATAGGTCCATGATGACAGCACAGGATTGATTGATGGATGGATGGAAGTGCAGGATTGACGATTGAAACGGGGATTGTGGCTATATTCAGCCCCGGAAACCGGGGAATCTTGAGAAGGAATGTTTAAAATCCCGACTCCCAAGAGCCTGTAAAGCAATTAAACAATAGCAAGAAGAGCTTTGCTAGGACAAGGGAGACCCTGGCTAACATTCCCAAGCCAAGCCTGGAGATGGCTAGTTTTCCACCTTGAGAAGCTGAGGTGCTGCTCACCGTAGATGGGGGAAAAAACCAAAAAAAACAAACAAACAAACAAAAACTGCTCATGTGTCACTCAAGTGCCTTCTGGTCCCACGTGTGGGAATTTCTTTTAAATACCTTACTATATGGGACGATAGAATAAAAAAGAGTCCAATTATTTACTGCAAATCTAATCAGAACTGCAACTGCGAGTACGCCAGGAAGAGTCACGTGACACGTTCAAGCCGCGAGCACAGGCGAGCGGCTGCGAGCAGGAACAGTTTCCAACGACAGCCACCAGGTGGCAGAAGAGAATGCAAACGTCTCCACAGTAGAGGGCTCACTTCCCTCTAGGTGAGCCGTTTAGTAATTCTAGAAGTTTGCTTATGGGAAGACTCAGGGTTGACACCGTCGAGACTGTAATTCAAGGCCTCCGTTTCACCGGTGACTTAATTTACATTAAAACAAACAAACAAACAAAACTTCCGGAAGAATGAACTACCCTTGTAGGATGGAACCTTGAGATCCAATCGTTGAATTTCCAGAAATGTAACCTTTTAATTAGAATTAGATTAGAGCAATTACCTTTCCATAACACAGAGTTAATCAACTTATATTTAAGTTAAGACTTGTCATTCCCTATCTGTTACTTTGTTCCTTCCCGTGCTCTTGAGTCTGTGCCGTTTAGGGGGCTTGTGTGAGAAAAATACTGTGCCGTGAGCACGTGTCTCCTCTCAGGTTGGGAGCCTGAATTTGGCGGTGGAAAGAAATGTAACATTGTACTACAAATCCACTGCTTTTGAGGCTAGCTGTTAACCATTCACTGACCATTAATGCATGAGACATGAGGGAGACCACCAGATAAGTTTCTGTGCAGGACAGACAAAAGAGTTACACCTTTAAATTTGTTTCAGTAATAACTCAGACACAGCAAAACACATCACTGGAGAGCCAGACTGTGTCAGCATTCAGGATTTGAGTCTGTGTCCTGCTGTCCATGAGTCACACACTGCAGGCCACTGGCCCTTCCTGCCCACTCTTTTTTTCTGCCAAAAGGATGTAATAGAACCTAATTTATATGGTTACTTCAAAGACTAAGAGAATTAATGTACTGAAGTTGCCTTAACTAGATATATCTGCCGACTAATCTTTTTGTTTGGTTGGTTTTGTTTTGGTCTTATGAGACAGGGTTTCTCTGTGAAGCCCTGGCTATCCTAGAACTCACTCTAAAGACCAGGCTGGCCTCAAACTTAGAGATCTGCCTGCCTCTGCCTCCCAAGTGTGGGGATTAAAGGTATACACTACCATGTCCATCCAGCAAGCCAGCTATTCTTACTACTAAAGACAGTGGCTAATACTGAAGTCACAATGATACATACAACAGAGATGAATTTGAGTCGATCCAAAGACTATAAATCCATTTACAGTCTTATTAGGTTCTTACATTTAATTTTGCATCATGGTTCATTTTCTGGAGCTAAATAGAGATAAAACATAGTATCAGATTCATTATTTGATACTGACAGAATAATAAATTTTTACTATCATACATTGTTTTTTCAGCGTTTGGAGAGTAGCTTTAAAATTCCCAAGGTTCGAAGGCACATTTCCTAAAATGTTTTGTAAATATCAGAAATTCTGTCAGGCTCTGTCCAAGCGTATGCTATTAACATAGAGTCACAGAGGTTGCTCAAAAATTGGGTTCCTGTAACCTCACAGTCTAACTTGTCAAATGAGGGATCGGCATTATGTCTCAGCATAGAATAGGCCAGCCTTTGAAAATAAATTCAAGAAATGGTAACTCACAGTGGCAGGAATAAAGGAAAAGGGCAGAGAGTCACTCGTGGGACTCGTCAAACAAGGTGAAACACAAAATTCTTTGAGACACAAAAAGTCTGACAAATGAGGAGTGAGTTTTGATTGATGCAAAATTCAAGATGCCTGGCAGTGTATCAGAAAAGCATGTTCTAGAAAATTTGGAGAAAGTTAGGCTAAGCTTGTGGCTCAGTGGTCAGGGCATGGCAAGTATGAACGCTGAGGCTGAGCCCCAGAGCCACGGAAACCAGACGTGGTGGCACCACCTTCGGTCTCAGACCTCAAGAGGTAGAGTCAAGAGGATCAGGAGTTCAAGGACATCCTTGGCTGCTAGTGTGTTTGAGGCTAACCTGGGCTACACAAGAAACTGGTGAGAGACAGGATCCTGTTTTAAGTACTATTCTGTCTTGAGACCAAAAGAATTATCTGCCCCCCTCATTTCCCAGTGGCAGCCGGCATTGGAAAGCTGTGCACTAACTTGGTCAGAGACGGCCAACCCACCTCAGCACCCCACCCTGCAAGCTCAGAATACTTACTTACTCCAACTGCCACGCACAGCTGATTCCTTGGTCCCAGTTACCCTATGAGGCCAGTGCCACATTGGCTAGTTCTGTTATCTCTACCCAACACTGCAGAAATAAGTGCCCTTCTATTGTAGTCACACACACCTGCAGGCTCAGTGTTCCAGAAAGCTGAGGCAGGGTCACAAGTTCTAGGCCAGCTTGGACCTCATTTTCCAACTCTGTCTCTTTCTCACAAACAAACAAACAAACAAACAAACAAAAAGCAAATAAAGTTGATGCACAAACCACATGCACACACATATGTGCATTGCACAGGTACACACGTATGTATATACTCACATATGTATGTGCATGCGTGCACACATGTATGCATATGTGTATGTGTATACACATATGTTTGTATACACAGGTGTGCATGTGCGCACATACAAACACATATGTACACACACACACCTGCACACACACAAACCATACTTAAAGGAAAAGTGTGGCTTTCCAAAGCACCCTAACATAAAGAGACATGTTCTATCAATCTGTAATAAATATTATGTGTTTTAAATCTAATGTCATCTTATTGTACACACTCAAGTCCATACTCTGGCCCTGGAGTTCTCAGAGCTTCTATACCAGACTGCACACACATCCATTTTTAGATTTCTTCTGTCGAGTGGTACACTCAGCCCTTGGGGACAAGCATGTGACATTCCAAGTCACTTGAGGCTACAGCTGTCTCACGGTCACTATCTCACTGGGAACTATTTTGGCCCCCATGCAGCTGCTGGTGGAGCCCGGCAGGGTGTATCTGTGCATGGCAGTCTGATGACGGAAGAGTGGGGACAGTAAGCGACACAGGCAGAGCTAGAGCCACAGCCCCGGGGGAGCTTGGGAAATGTCAGCGAATGGACATTATAAAGCTAAATCCATGTTTATGTTCGAGGAGGTGTAAAACATAAGAACATAAGCAGGATTAATTTTTAGTGGAGGTTTTGAGTCGCATGCAGCCCGAAGTTCAGATGTAAACACGACGAACGTCTTTGCCAACGTGCAATCATGCTCCTTTGTGTGTCTATTTTTTTTGCCTCTCTTCTAACTACTGCTACCATTTATTTTGAAATGATTTCAAGGATACGGAAAAGTTGCAAAACTGTTTTGAAAATAAATTACAACGCTACTCACCCAGAGCCTCTAAATATCAACATTATGTTTCATTTATATTACCCTTACTCACACACACACACACACACATACACACACACACACTACACAGACACACACACACAGACACACACACAGACATGTACACATACACACACATCATTATCATCATCATCTGACTGGATTACGTATAAATTGCATACTTGATCCTTATTCCTTCCTGAAAACAAGACCCTACTTACCCACAGCTACATTCAATTTTTCAAAATTAGAAACTCAGTGTTAATACTATGGTAGCATTTGCCCCACAGGACATAGTTAATGTAACCAATTGTCTCCCTGTCACACATGTGACATACCTATCTATACATATGCTCACATATCCAGCCATACACACACATTCTGGTCCCACCAGAGAGTTGCCTAGGATGTCTCATTCTGGGCTTGATAGTTTAAAGACTTCAGATCAAACCCTTGGTGTCAGAGTTGCAAGTTTTCCGTTTCCTTCCTGACTGGATTCCTGTTATGCTCCTGCGTGAGGCATAACACAGGAGTAATATCATGCTTTTCCTTAAGGCCTCCTGTTGAAGGACATGTGCTGCATCTGGTGATGTAAATTTAATCCTTTAAGGTGGTATCTGGACATCTGTTCTCCTGCAAAAACTGCTACTTCACCCTTGGTAGTTAAACAGTACAGCAGGGACAAACTAGACACAAGGTCCTTTTCCTCTTCGAAAATTTCAGCTGCTGTTGCCATCCCCAGTCCTGCTTGCCTGCTTATAATGATGTCTCCCCAAAGGAAAATTTCTAATCCCACAGTTCCTAGCTGGTAACCCACTGTTCTTGACAACGATGTTTCGTTATGTGTTTCTATTGATATTGCCACTCATGGATTCTAAGGTCATGATTCCAGAGTTGGTCAGCGGCAGCTGGTTTACTCTGTCGTCTTTGTGTGCACGCACGTGTGTGTGCACATACATTTATATACGCACAGAAGCCAGAGGTCAACTTCCATCACTCTCTCCCTTATTTCTTGAGGAGCAGCATGTAAAGCTTGCCTATTGGGCTAGACAGTGGCTCTCAACCTGTGGGTCATGACCCCTTGGCACACTTCTATCTCCAAAAACATTTACATTATATTTTATAATAGTATCAAAACTATAGTTGTGAAGTAGAAACAAAAATGGCTTCATGATTGGGGGTGGGGGGCCATCACCACAACATGAAGGTGTAAAGGGTCACATAGGAAGGCTGAGAACCACTGAACTAGACTCTTTTTATCTGGTCAGAGTTCTAGGGGTCATCCTGTCTCCTGCTTCTCAGACCTGTGTATCCAACTTTTCTCTGTTTTCTCTGAGAACTGTTTTATTCTTACTCTTGTGCACAAGCGTTTTATGAAGTGAACCATCTCCCCAGCCCCAGGATGCGTATCTGCATCCCTCCTGGTAAAGTGCTCCAAACCCGAACCCAGCTCTCCCAGAGTCGCAGCAGCCTTCGATGGAAAGCGATGTGTATGAGATAAACAGGGTCTGGAGAGACGGCTCAACTGCTCTGCTAGAGAACTCATGGAAGATTCCCAGCACCCACATGGTGACACACAGCACTTCCAGGGGATCAGACACTCTCTTCTGGCCTATGTAGCTACCACTCATGTACATGGTGCACATACACACAGGAAGAACAGTATTCTTAACCACTGAGTCATCTTTCCAGCACCTATATAATATTTTTAAAAGTTAAGATTATAGGTTCGAAGATGGGGCTTGTTGACTGAGTGTCCCAATGCCCAACGTTCAATTCCCAGCTCCTCAAAACAAATGAACAATAAAATAAAATATTTAATTAAATTATAAATTATATAAGTAAGTAAAAATAGATAATTTAAAATAAATTAAAATTTAAGTCAATGAGATATATTAAAATTTTCTTGTGTGGTAATTTTTTGAAAATATTGTCTTTAAGTACTATATTTTGTTTATGTGAATATAAGTTCAGCTTCTACTTTTTAATAAATAAATAGCCCTTTAATAAAATATCCTTATAGATCTCTCAACAAAAATTGGTGTTTTCATATATAGGGACCCAAAAAAAGACAGTCAATAAGTTGAGGCCAATTAATGCGTGAATGGGAAAATAGATTCTGGTATATAAATGGAAGGGAATATTATTCAGCAATAAAAAGAAATAATTTAGCTATATACCTGGATAAGTCATTATTCTTGAAAATCGTGATATTTGAGTAAGAAAGTAAAATAAAATAAAATGAAAGAGAGAGAATTAAAAAGAGAAACAGTTTTAACTGTGTGAAATTAAACCAAGATTTATTCTTTATGCTAATTGTTTTCTTTTATCAGCTACATATGGTAATTTTATCATTGTGTTAATTTATCACCCACATTTGTTAAAGAAAATATTACATATAGACCCTCACCATCATGGACTTTTAAAAATATTGTACATAAAACCCCTAACAATAAGTAAAATAAATTTAGTGGCCATCATGTAGCCTCGTGGTAGAATATCCATCTGCCATGTGCTTGGTTTCAGGTTTGATCCCCAGCACCACCAAATCAAAATAAAACCGCACAGATGTAAAAATTAAGTTGCAGAGTGAATGCATGTACTGCCACACACCGATCTGTTCTGTGTGTTTTCAGGCAGTATCTGTCCTTCTATCCTTCAACGACGACAAAAGAGAAAGTCTACAGATGCAGACCCCGAAACTCAGGCAGTTAGTTTCTATCTGGCTACATCCAGCTGGACTAGCCTCAGGGAATTCTGCCATCAATTGTCGTTGAAGGATAAAAGGACAGATATTGCCTGAAAACACACAGAACAGCATATAAAAGCATCTCATCCCATAAATACATAAATAAACTAAAAATAATAAAAATTATAATCCTCTCATAAGTGCCTTACTATTTTAAGAAGCAGGCACTCTATAACTTACTCCTTGGACCTGGAATGAACCACTGATAACATCATGCACTTTAAACAGAGCCACTAATGGGCGCTACAGCTTGGCAAAGGTTAGATTTCGGTAGGCATGCGTCCTCTTCAGCTCTCTCTTCCCCATGCACGCAGCCCTTGAAGAGTCTCTGTAGGAACTAGCTATGCTGATATTTTTAGTGAAGCCTCCTTTCTTAAAAGCCTTGCATTCCAGAGGTCTGACTCAACCGTGCTTAGGTCATACTCTATGAGTCTAATGGTATTACAACGGCTGAATCCAGCTAACGTCTGGATTGGGAATGTCTCCAAAGGACCATGTGCTATTTCCCCAGAGTGATGCCGCTGGGGCAAGGGGCTGGAACTTTTAAGAGGTGGTACCTACTGGGAGATTTTCTGATGACTGCTGAAGGCTCTTGGAGGACCTGATGACAGGACGGAGACCCTTCTTGGTTTTCACTTCCGGCCACATGCTGAATGGCATTGTTCCACCATATGCTATTGCCTTGGGATGCACCTCACACCCAAAGCGGCAGAGCCTAACGGTCAGTCTGAAAGCTCCAAACTGTGATCCAAAACAAACACGAGTTCTCCTTGACATCTAGTAGATCCAGTTTTGTTACAGAGGCAGGAAGTTAACTAACCCAGGATCTCTTTTCTTTTGAGCCCCTTCCCTACTGATGAAGTGGGACCTGACCATTTTGGAAGGTGTAGCCCTCCCGATTGCTTTGAAGCTTGGAGAATTTGGGGAAGAGGAAGAAGAAAACAGAATGGGGAAAATTCTATTCCAGGAAACATCACTGTTGCTGAATTTAAAAAGAGGTGGTGTGTTGGCCCTGAGCTACTACTAACTAAAGCATCTAGGACTGATCGGACAGGTTTAATGTCCTGCCTGTAGACTCATCCACCTTCCCGACCTTCATCTCTACTTCTGCAGCATTCAGCACAGACACGCTATCTGATGTAGATGCATGACTGCGTGCTCAAGAGGCACTCTGCACACCTGTCTTTTGAACAATTATAGCAGAGCCCAGGAAGCTATGGCTTAGGAAGCCCTGCAGGCAATTTCCGATGTGCGCTAAATGTTAAGAAGTACTGTAACTGATGGGTCCTTGTTCTAAAATCTCAGCAAGAATGTTAGGTTTCGGGACAAAGACAAATGCATTTATCAATACACTCACAGCCTAGCACTCGATATCTGTTCATTGAATGGATAAGAGACTCGAATAAAGGCATGTACACTTCTAAGTATCAAACAAGTGATCTGTAAATAATTGTGACAACATCAAACTTGAAATGTGAGGGTCCCTGGGGAGTTAGCACCAAAGAAGCAATGACAAAACTTCCCTCCTCTCCTAGAAATGGATAGCCAGAAGAGGCCTGGACTTTATTGTAGAATCTTTGTAGGATTCAAGTGTGTGTATAGATAAATGTATGTTTTTTTTTTTTTTTCCTGGTGGGAATCAGAATTCATTTTATTGTGAAGCAATTAGAAAAGGCAACACAAAAACCATATATCTTATCTAACCATCACCCTCAGAGACTTATACATGCAGCTTTGAATATACCTCCTTCAATTATGATACACAAGATAAAATTGATATCTTTCTTATGAAAGCAATGCAAATTCTTTGGAAAATATTAGAAAATACAAAGATATTATGAGGAAATAACCATATCAATAATTTCATTGTTCAGAAATGTAAATACCCTCAAGGGGTCCCCTCTAGTCTCTGTTCCTTCTAGTTTCCTGATTTTCCCTGGACAGTCAAGCTTCTGTGTATATAATTGTTTTTCTACTGTGAAACTTAGAGGGTATACTCGGTGTCACCTTATAAACCAAGGTTTCAGAAAATTTCATACACTGGGCATGACTCTAAAAATTCAAGACTTAAAACCTGTCCTCCGAATTAAGATGAATACATTGGGGGCTGGGGGTGGGGGGCAGCATAATCTTCTGAGAGTTTGGAGTTCTCACAACATAAAACCTCTGTTCCAAGAATAAGTGTAACATTGCCTGGCCTTTCCCTACACACAGTCACAAGGCAGTCCATATGCCCCCCCCCCCCCAACTTAACCAATGATTAAGGCTGCACCAGACTCACACACGGCCATCCATCCATCCATCTTGCTGCGTCTCTTACTGTGTCCTCCAAATAGTCATTTGAAAATAGACACCATAGGCTCCTACACACCTGCCTTGGGGCTTCCCATTAAACCTGTCTACACAGGCTGTAACATTCACAGTCAGCCACAGCAGAGGAGAATCCTGTGGCTTTGGCTCCCTCCTCTCACTAGGTCTGTGAGGAGGAGGAAGATGAGGAGGAGGGGAGGGGAGGAGGAGGGGGAGTTGGCTGTGTGATGATGAGCAGGAGACAGGCCACTCAGATAAGGCTGGTGGTTGGAGGGTCATCCAAGAGACAAGCGTTGGTGATCTTTTTCTTTTTCTCTTTCTCTTTCTCTTTCTCTTTCTCTTTCTCTTTCTCTTTCTCTTTCTTTTTCTTTTTTTTAAGAGAAAGCTTTCAGTGAGTGACCCTGGAAACCGAGTGAAGCATAAAGAAGTAGAAGATAAAGTCCATGCTCCCTGATCTCGGGTTATCTCGGGTAACGCTCTGTCTTGCTTCATCTTGTCTGTACATGGTCTTCACATGGTTAAGAATGCCCCACAGGAAACTCGCAATCTCGTGTTTTACTTACGGTCACAGCAGAACCGTTTGTGGTCCTGGAAAGCATTCCTGAAGAGCATCAGTTTACTGACATTTCCCCTGAGTACTGCAGGTTATAAAATCATTCCTCCATCACACTTTGTTTGCTGGAACCATTCTTAGCCATGTTTGATTCCCTATGCTATTGGGATAGGTTTTATTTGCGGAAGGACTTGATGAGAGGGTGCAGGGACAACCTTTGATAGCTATTCCTTCTACCTGCATCCCAGAGTGCTACAGCTTGTACTGTCCTGGCCTCAGCCTGAGAGTGACAAAGAATGAACACTTCAAAGTGTATGAGCAGACATGATTGCGTAGGGTGTCGAGAACGCAGTGATTTACTAATTCTGCGTGGTATTCTCATTTTACAGTTCTGATAATGGAATACAAGTCTGGGAATCCGCTTAGGAAGTTTGGGTTCAGAATCTCCTCACATAACAGCCCTGGTCATTTTGGTTTTCAACACTTTGGGTTTAGGAGAACAGCACTGCAGCCATTTCCCGGAACGTGAGCATTTGGGGTGAGGTGGAATTTATGGTTTTTCTTTAGCTATGTAGAATGTCTTCATTTTCACAAGTCGTTGTGTCTTCACAGAAAATCCACCAGCCCTCCAACTTCTCCATTTAAAATCCTTGTAGACCATAGGGTTTGGTTCATTAGCTGCCTGGCCAAGGATGGGGTGCGGGAGGCTGCCATCTTAGAAGCCATTCCTTAATACTGCACGGATGAGAACAAACAGCGTCATGGGCTCAGCCCAGTCCCGTTACCCCAGGCTAACATTCGACAGATGCAAAGGGTGAGTCAGGCAAAGAATCAGGCCAGGATATGGGTGTGAATCAGCAGAATTAGAAAGCAACCCTAATGTTGATGGGTCAGTTCCAGTAATCTCACGGATTTGGGACAACAGCCTAACGAACTGGCATGGATTCAGCTCCAAATTATGAAAGGGCAATTGTGGCATATGTAGCAACCAAAAGCCCGAGGAAGTCCTTCCTTCATTATTCTTAATGCCGCCGCCGCCACCTGCACAGTTCGTGGAATTTTCCAGTGCATTCTAAACGCCAAGTCTGTTTCTTTTCATATTCCTCGCTCAGGAGGCTAGAAAATCTGCTAAAGTTTTATTCAGCTCATTTCCCTGGCTCTTTATGAATGAAGGGATGACTCCAAAGCAAGAACCGTTGCCAGCGAGATTTAAAACAACCCTCAGCAAACGATGTGGGTAGAGCACTGTCATTTCCTGACCCCCTGCATCCCCGCCCCTCACCAATGCCATCACAGTGGCTCATTTGCACGGAACTGTAACAACAGTTTCGCACCCGGAGGCTTTTATTATCCTTTCTTCCTCTCTGTTGAATACTGGCTGACCATGTGCCAAAACCCCAAAATGACTACCTTACCCACATGCTGGTGGTAATTTAGAGAGTAAAGGAGAAGCTCAGCAGGTCGAAATTACCAGCTACCTTCTCACTGTACTTTAGGCTATTTGGTGTGTTAGTGTTCCATCTCAATGATGACAAAATATCTGATGAAATCCACTTGAAAGAAGACTCTACGCTGCTTCTTTGCTCACTTGGTTTCATTGTTTCTGAGCCTCCGGTGAGGCCGAAGATGATGGAGAAAGCACGGCTGCTGTATGCATGGCAGAAAAAGGAGAGAAAAAGGAGGGAGAGGAAGTGGGGGTGACAAATAGGAGGGGAAGGTAAGTATACTTTAAAGACATGTACCGCCCCCACCCACCCACCCTGTTACCTACTTCTTCCAAGTAGGGCCCATCTCTTAGCATCCCATTCAGTCATGGCCCTACTAATTGCTTAGTCTCTTAATGAATTTACTGCTCTAGTGATCTAATCTCCTTTTAGGTACCCACCTCCAAGTGTTGTGGTATAGAAGAGTTTTAATACATGATGTGTGTATGAGTGCGTGTGTGCATGAGTGTATGCATGTGTGTGTACGTGAGTATATGCGTGTGTGTGTGTGTGTGTGTGTGTGTGTGTGTGTGACATTTCGTATCCAATAATAATACAAGGTTATGGCAAAGGACTCACAGTCACATTCTTGAGTAGGAATAGTAGATGAAGATCAGTGTTCTCACTTTTTCCCTCCCGTGATTCTCACAGGATGAATTTAGTGATGGGCAATGTCTGTTAGTGGGTCCTAGGTAGGAGCCCCCAGGATGGTCTCTAGAAAAGAACGATCAAATCTCTGCCCTATTTGCTCACTGAGGCAGGTAGCATCAGTCTCACGAAGGCCACGGGTATGCTGGATTGATCAGGAAATTTTTCCTAAGACACTCAAAGTCTATGAAGACGAGTCATTTGAGTGGGACCAGATAGAAGGGTAGTATTTCAACGAATGGAAAGAATATACTACCTATGGAAAGGATAAGTCAAAAGTTCGTAACCAGAGATTGCAATGGACAGGGTTGCAGGATCTAGTGTATATAATATCACTCTCTCTGGCCAGAAGAAAATCAGCTCTGCACAGTGGTCTTGCACATTGCTAAACCTCTATGTCCCCCTAAACTTGTCTATTTGGGCTGCCATAACAAAACACCACAGGGTAGACCAATGATAAACCATAGGAATGTCTTTCTTCTTATGGTTCTGAGGCTGAGGAGCCTAAGATGAAAGCAACAGCAAGTTTGATATGTGCTAAGGTAGAAGAGGTAAACAAACTCCCTTAGATCATAACAGTACCAATGCCAAGTAATTCCAGTGAAGAAACTGCGAGAAAGAGATACCATTTTATGTGGTATGTCTAGTAGAAACAGAGAAATCTATACAATCCCAATGTTTATCTTAGGGTTTTATTGCTATGAACAGACACCATGACCAGGGCAACTCTTATAAGGACAACATTTAATTGGGGCTGGCTTACAGGTTCAGAGGTTCAGTCCATTATCAAGGCGGGAACATGGCAGCATCCAGGCAGGCATGGTGCAGGAGGAGCTGAGAGTTCTATATCTTCATCTGAAGTCTGCTAGCAGAATACTGGCTTCCAGGCAGCTAGGATGAGGGTCTTAAAGCCCATACCCACAGTGACACACCTACTCCAACAAGGCCACAGCTACTCCAACAGGGCCACACTTCCTGATAGTGCCACTTCCTGGACCAAGCATATGCAAACCATCACAGTGTCCTCTAGCAAAGGACAGGACTCTGGCGAGATAGGGCTTTGGGAGTGTGGATTGTTTTAAGACTACTTGGACAGCGGCTTAGTTCGCTTTCTGTTCCTGCGATAAACACCATAATAATCACAAGCAGGTTGGGGTGGAAAGGATTTATAATTCTTACACATGCTGGTCACAGTCCATCATCAAGAGAAGCCAAGATAGGAGCTCAAGCAAGAACCTGGAGGCAGGAATTGAAGCAGAGAGCATGAAGGGATACTGCTTACTGCCTGGCTTCCCAAGCTCATGCTCAGCTACCTTTCTTATACCTCTTAGGCCCACATGCTGGGAGGGGTGCACCACCCACAGTGGTTACAGCCTTCCCACATAATCATTAATCAAGAAAATCCCTGGCAGACTTGCCTTCAGGCCAGTCTGATGGAGGCATTTACTCAGTTGAGGATCTCTTCCCAGATGATGCTCTTTTGTGTCATATTGACAAGACAACTAACAAGCATAGATAGGAATGGTGAAAACATCTCTAGGGACCCCTGATTGTCACTATCCCAGTCACAGTGTGTGCAGGTCTGCTTTCTACACTGATTCTTTCTGGCTTTCAGCCAGCACGTTCTGCTTCTTCCTAGCCTCTTCTTCTCTGTTGTAGTTTACTCAGGAAGTGGTCAGGGCAGTGACGCTGCCTCTTCTCTCTGTATTAAAGCAGTCCTTCTTCTGCTACGGTTAGTTTGCTCTTTCCCATTCTGCTCTCACATGCAGGATGTGCTTGCCTGGTCCTTTTTTATCCACCAGGCTTAGTCTAGCCAGCAACGCTGACAGCAGCTAGCAGGGGATATGGGTACAGGTGTCTTCTTCAGAAGCAGATATGGTTGATTCAGTCTCAAGTGCATTTATAAAGAAAATTAGGGATTATTTATGAAAACTGACCAAGGACCTCACTCTATCCAATAGGCACAGTGCTGTGAAAGCCTTTTATGAGTATGTGGTACTGGCTATTTACTAGGTTATATCATTGGCCAATGGGCTTATAATGGGCTGTCACAGATGTGAAAGATGCATTACTCCATTCTAATTTGGACCCACCACCTGTATTCTTTGTCAATTTCTCCTGGAAGTGGAGGCCTCGCCTTTTCAACCTGTGGAGAGGCAGAATGTATAGCTTTGAGTACAGGATGACAAATCCCCTGGGTGGCCTGCCTGGACTCAATTATCAACTCTGCCATTTATTAACAGTGTGACCCCACACATGTAAAGTAACTACTTTCTTCACTCTAGTGACAAATCCTGTGACAGAGGCAACTTTAAGGAAGGAAACCTCTTAAAGAGTTCAGTCCTTTGTTAAGGGGCAGGAGATCATGACTGACGAGTGTGTGGCAAAGACTAGGAAGCATAGAGCAAGACTAGAAGTAGAGTTGGAATGTAACCCTTAAGGTCTTCTCTCAGTGACCTATGTCTAGCAGCCAAGCATCATGTCCTCCAAAGTGACACCACCTAAGCACCATGTCCTCCAAAGCCCCACCACTTTCCAAAATAGAGAGTCAAGATGGACTTGTGCTCGAAACATGAGTCGGTGTGAAATACAACTATGTCACATCAGCTCTGTGCCTCATCACTTCCTGTGATCTGTGAGGAGAATCCCTGTACTACCTGTGCCCCCAACCCCTACAAAACCTATGTCGAAGTCTTCCTCCCCAGTTCTCTGGAATGTGACTTTATATGGAGACCTGGTCTTTTAAGGGGTAGTTACAGTTAAATAAAGTCATGGAGGTGGTCCCTGTTCCAATCATCATTATTACAAAAATAAGAAATTTAGATGTACACGTGTCCTGAGAGCTGATAATAGGAGAACCCAAGGAGGTCATTCCCTCCCACCTTTAGAACAGACCTATCTCACCTACACTTCAAGGGCAGGCTCAGAGTCTCCAGACTTGGAGGAAATGGATTTCTGTTGCTGAGGTCAAACAGACTGTGGTCCTTTGTTATGGTAGTCTGAGCGGAGTAATAGGCCATGCCTGTAGTTATTGGGAGGATGAAGCCAGCGAAGAATCATAATATACTGAGAACAGTACATAGGCATCAGCATGTAACAGCCCTCAGCCCTCAGCCCTCAGCCCTCAGCCCTCAGCCCTCAGCCCTCAGCCCTCAGCCCTCAGCCCTCAGCCCTCAGCCCTCAGCCAGCTCTTCCTCTTTGTGCTTCCTCAGCTCATGCATTGGCACCTGTAGTTAGCCATACTCTCATAACCCAAGGATTGGCACACGTGGTTCCCCATGCTTCCTTTCATAGCTCATGCACTGGCATTTGTGGTTATCTATATTCCCATAGCTCATGCGTCCACACGTGTGGTTACTTGCTTCAGCAGTTCCCTGGCACCAAGCTGTGTTTCAATCTCCTCATCGTTCATAACAAGGAAATGAAGCACTGTGTTTACCCATCTTCTTCCAGTAATGTGCACACACTGGAAGCAACTTCAGAACTAAGTTCAAAGAGGTCGCCCGACTGAGAGTAAATGCGTACTCTTAGAGTCAATTAATTATCCAAAGCAGAATTTACTATTTCTTCTCATGACCATGCAGAACAGGAACTCTTAAGACAGTGTTTATAACATAGTATGCTGCCGCTAATGGATTAAAAGCTAAACACTGTACGCAGTGTGCCTTTTTGGACGGTTATATAGCCATCTTCATACTCTCGCACCGTTGTTAGAAGAATCTTTATGGTATTTGCCATACAATCCATCAGCTTAAAAGAGAACAGAGTCACCCAACCGTTGTCACTGCAATCAGAGGTTGCAACTCTTTTGTTTTCTCTAAAGGACTCCATGAGCACCACTTTCTATCCCATCCCCCTTCACCCCCCCAGGCAACCAGTATTTAAATACCTCGAATTTGCCTGGGTATTTTACATAAGCAGTCCTACAACACTAGTCCTTCAGTGATGGCTTTCCACCTGGCACATCTTGGGTCATCCAGGTGACAGCATGCACCAGTGCTTCGTTTTCATTAATGCCAAGTGATATCCAATTACTAAGACCTGCCACGTTTTATTTACCCATTAATCTGTAGGTCTATATTTAGCTTGTTTTTGACTTTGAGCGCGGTATGAATGACACTGCTGTGAATGTTTATGGACACATTTTTAAATGGACATATGTTTTCATTGGAGTGGAAAAACAGAATTGTATAGTCACGTAGTCATCCGGTGATGAAAATTTTAAAATTGCTACTCTGTCCCCAGTATTTGTGACACTGTGTGGCACTAAGTGTTGCAATCTGTTGGTTCTGTTATCTTTTTATTCTTGGGGGCAAAGCTGTATCTCAGGGTGGTTTTTGATGGTGGCATTATCCTGATGGATAATGATTTTGATTATCTTTTCCTGTGATTATTGGTTATTTATATATCTTCTTGGATAAATGTTTATTCAAAGTCTTTATTTATTTCATTGTCTTCTTATCAAGTTATGAGTTGTTCATGCTTCTGAATACGACCCTCTTATCAGATAAGTGATTTGCAAACATCTCTGATTCTTTGTGCTGCTTTACACTTTTCTGACAGCATCGTTTATAGCACACGAGTTTTGATGCAGTCTCATCTATCCATTGAGTCTTCTTGTTCTCTGGATTTTGCAGCTTAAGAAGACATTCATTGGCTAACCATTAGGTAACAGAAGATGACCACTGTATTTTCTGTAATACTGTGTTTTTTATGTAATCCTATAAAGCAATTTGAGTTAAACTTTGAATGAGGTAGGCAGCCAATATACGTCTATGAAAGTGTGTTAGTTAGCTCTTTTCACTGTGACAAATTACTTCAGAAAACAATTTAAAGGGGAATAGATTATGTTATACTGTTTCCAGGGTTTCTGTTCATGGCTGACTGGCTCCATTCACTTCTCATAGTTTATTCAGTTCTTTCTAGAAGGCCACCTTGTGGGAAGAACGTTCTGCACTTTGCAGAATCCACAGTTCGTAGTTAGCTCACTGCTTTCTTACACAGGATCTCACAATGCTAAATAAACCACTATGGTATAGTGGACACCTTGATCTGCCAACAGTTTAACAGGGAGGTGAATCCATTTGGACCATGGCCACATTGGCCTCTGAATGTCTGAACAGAGAACATGGTGAAAAAGTTTGGGGAAAACACTTAGACAGTCTTGTACAAGCAGAATACCCCAGAAGGGCTTTTTTTTCTTGAGCAAACCTCTCATATTAGTTTATTCTTTCATAGCTTTAAGCCTACAATCAGTGGGGTGGAGTCTGACAAGCCCTTAAAGCAACTTTTCTATTATTAAAAAGAGAAACAAAACAAAAAAAAAAAGAACTTACAGTTTGTTCAAGAAAACCTCTATCAACTGGGTCTAAGAATGACATGATTTCTGGTGGTATTAGTACAATTAAGTCATGATGCAAATCCTAGGCTTCCTGGTTTTTTTCTTTGTTTGATTGATTGATTGATTGGTTTAGATGGTTTTTCACAGTTTTGCAGCGGTAGGGGGACAGGGAATTTCCCTCTTTTTTTTTGAGATAGAAGCTTACTATGTTGTTCTAGATGATTTAGAAATTTTTCTGGCTTCAAAATTTCTAAAGTTGCCCTGTCTCTGCCCCTCTGCCCCTCTGCCCCTCCTGCCCCTCCTGCCCCTCCTGCCCCTCCTGCCCCTCCTGCCCCTCCTGCCCCTCCTGCCCCTCCTGCCCCTCCTGCCCCTCCTGCCCCTCCTGCCCCTGCCCCTGCCCCTGCCCCTGCCCCTGCCCCTGCCCCTGCCCCTGCCCCTGCCTCTTGGGGTCAGGTATCATAGTCTATCTTGGCTTTGTTTTTATCGTACTAATACCACCAGAAATCATGTCATTCTTAGACCCGGTTGATAGAGGTTTTCTTGAACAAACTGTAATGGTTTTTTTTTTTTCTTTTGTTTCTCTTTTTAAAAATTTATTCACTTTACATCTCCCTTAATGCCTTCCTCCAGGTCACCCCTCCAACAATTCTTTCCCTCCTCCCCTCCTCCCCTCCTCCCCTCCTCCCCTTCTCCTCTGAGCAGGTGGGGGAGGGCCCTGGATATCCCTCACCCTGGCACTTCAAGTCTCTGCAGAGATATGTGCATGTGTATCCTCTCCCACTGAAGCCAAACAGCCAGTAGAACATATCCCACATACAGGCATCAGCTTTCGGAATAGCCCCTGCTCCAGTTGTTCAGGACCCACATGAAGACCAAGCTGCACATCTGCTACATATGTGCCTGGAGGCCGAGGTCCAGCCTGTGTATGTTCTTTGGTTGGTGGTTCAGTCTTTGAGCGCCCCAAGGGTTAGTTGACTCCGTTGATCTTTGTTGAATTCTTATCCCCTCCAGAGCCTGCGATCCTCCTCCCAACTCTTCCAAAAGAGTCCCCAAGCCCCATCCACTGTTTCGCTGTGAGTGTCTGTATCTGTCTGAGTCAGCTGCTGGGTGGAGCCTCTCAGAGAACAGCCATGCTAGATAGGCTCCTCTCTGTAAGCATAACAGAGAATCATTAATACTCTGCAGGGTTTGGAGCTTGCCCATGGGATGGGTCTCAAGTTGGCTGGTTATTAGCTGGCTATTCCCTCAGTCTCTGTTCCATGCAGTTTTTGTAGACAGGATACATTTTGTGTCTAGAGTTTTATGGGTGGGTTGATGTCCCTATTGCTCCAGTGGGGATCCTGCCTGGCTACAGGAGGTAGCCTCTTCAGGTTCCATATCCCCAGTGATGTAAGTCACAGCTAAGGTTACCCCCATTGATTCTTGGGCACCTCCCTTATCCCAGGCCTCTGTCACATCATGGGAATGTGCTCCCCTTGAGTTGCAGATTTCCATTCATTATCATGGCCATCTGGCCATCTTTCCTGTCCCTCCCCACATCTGATCCTGAATCCTTCCCCATTCCCCTCGCCATCCCCTCTCACATATAGTTCCTTCCCTCCATTTACCTCTTATGACTATTTTATTCTCCCTTCTAAATGAGATTCAAGCTTCCTCACGTGGGCCTTCCTTCTTGTTTGCTCAACTACGTCCATAGCCACTTTATTTGTAATAGTCAGAAACCGGAAACAGCCCAGATGTCCCTCAACTAAAGAATGAATTAAAAAAATGTGGTACATCTACACAATGAAATACTATTCACCTATTAAAAACCAAGACATTATGAATTTTGCAGGATAACAGATAGAACTTGAGAATATCATCCTGAGGTATGAACTCACTTATAAGCAGATATTAGCCATAAAATACAGGATGGCGCCTGCTTTGGGCTTTTATAGATGCTTTTTATCAACCTTTATCCCTTTCTTGTCTCCTGCATTTGCTTGTCAATGTTCTTATGTGTTTGAACCACAAATGGATATTAGCTGTTTTTGAAATTTACTGGGATAACCATGTTTTTTGTTTTAGTCCATTAACACAGTATATTGTATGCATTGGCTTTTAAAGTCTTCTGAGAGGCTACACCTGGAGGCTCTGGGTTACCAATTGAATGTGTGGAATGAACTGAGCAATGTCACCCTCTGCCCACCAAATCCGTTAACTGTACTGTGCTCCGATGGAGAATGCACTCAGTAGTAAACCGATAACAACAGATAGTACACACTTGATCTTAGCCAAGAGGCTGAGATGTGATAGTTACATATTTCAAATCTAAGCCACCTGTGCACTCTGTGATAAACTTAGTTTGGTCAAATATAGACTTTTATTGTGTGCTGTTGGTTTTGGTTTTCTTGTTACATCCAAATTCTTCAGGAATTCTGAGTTAGAGAGTTGTGAAAATGTGATGTTATGGTGTGGGGGGGGGGAGGAAAAGAGAGAGAGAGAGAGAGAGAGAGAGAGAGAGAGTAGAGCTTCTCTTCCCTAAAGCAAACAATGGAAACTCTGAACTCTGTCTACCTGCCTTTCTTGATGGTAGATCTAAACAAATTCTATGACCTACCCTTGTCTTATAACAGGATATAAAACCCTTCCCATTCAAATGGGATTCTGCCAGGCAGCCTAGACAGTGCAAGACTGAGGTAGGGTATATCCCTTCTATGATTTAGTTATTTAAGGAGGGTTAAGAATGCTGAAGTTGACAGGATTCTCCAGATTCCTTCACCCAAGCTATGGACTTTACAATGATTTTTATCTGATGACATCTTTAGAGAACTCCAAAAGGACAGAACAGAGCTCAGTGTGTTTCCAGAAAGTTCTTCTAGAGAGCCAAGACTCTCAGCACATAGAAATTCACTACTCGTTGTTCCATGTGTTTCTTCTGTATCCTTTGTAGTGTTCTTTTTTTTTTTTTTAATGAATATATTGGGGCTAGAGAGAAGGCTCAGTAGTTAAGAGCACATAGCGCTCTAGTGAACGACCTAAGTGTAATTCCCGGCACCTGCATTGTTTAGCTCTCAGTTGCTTATAACTCCAGCTCCAGGGCTGAACTGGATAGTTTTAATGTCAACTTGACACAAGCTAAAGTCATCAGAGAGAAGGGAACCTCAATTGAGGAAATGCCCATAAGACCCAGCCATAAGGCGTTTTCTTAACTAGTGATTGACGGGACAGAGTCCAGCCCATTGTGGGCGGGGCCGTCCCTGGGCTGGTGGTCCTGGGTTCTATAAGAGAGCAGGCTGAGCAAGCCATGGGGAGTAAGCTAGTAAGCCCCACCCCTCCATGGCCTCTGCATCAGCTCCTGTCTCCAGGTTCCTGCCCTGTGTGAGTTCCTGCCCTTTAGTGATGGATTATGATGTGGAAGCATAAGCTGAATAAACCCTTTCCTCCCCAAGGTGAGTTGGTCCTGGTGTTCATCACAGCAACCGTAAATCCTAATTAAGACAAGGAAGATCCTCTCACCATGGGCACTAACACATGTACAGGTATCCTGTAATAAGAGAGACAATGCATAACTAGACATCATATAGTACCAAATAGAACCACCAGGACCAGAGAGGGGTTACATCTTGTTGAGATACAGGCCAAAGGGATCCCATGGAAACCTCCAAACATCACAGGATATTGCTAATGCTACTGGTTACCTTTTACAAGCCGATGGCCAGACCCCATTGCTGATGACTTGCACCACCATGGAGAAACTGACCTGATGTTCAAGTCGAAGCTTCACCCCTACTGACTAGCATTCATAGTGCTTGAAAGTATATATATTGGGTAACCCTCAATTTTACCCAGCTATAGACCATTCAAACTACAGAAGCGGCCAACTATAATATATAATATATACCTGATGGTGAAATAATGGTATAAGTATTATGGGCAATCAATCACTTTTTTGATCAGATTTAAGGCTGGCCCCATGAGATGGAACCTGACACTGTTAGTGAGGCCGAGGATCTGAGACTAGATCATGAGCACTATGGAGAAACCCATTATTCTGTTAAGTGAACATAGCAATAAAATGCTTCCTTAATGACATATTGCTATGCCTGTAGATCAGTGAGCTGAACTTTCATCAGAGAACCTTCTTTTTGCAGTAGATTGTAATTAACACAGAGGCCGACAACCAACAATGTGCAGGGAGTGAGAAACTTGAAGCACTCAGCTCTAAATGAGATGTCTGTCTATCACAGCCCTCCTCTGAAAGCTCGGGGACTTATGCAGAAGATGGGTGGAAAGATTGTAGGGACCAGAGGTGATAGAAGACTCCAAGGAAACAGCATTTTCCAGATAAAACAGGACTGATGCACATGAACTCACAGACGTTCTGAGAGCATGCACAAAACCTATTCAAGTTCAAGTCAGACAAATATTCCAGCACAGAAAAGGGGAAGTAGGCTCAGAGTCCCACCCTTAACCAAAAAAAATATTTAAATGGTGGGTGCTGGGAGTGAAGAAATCAGTTTTCTTCAATGCAGTAATACTTGGTATATCAACTACACTCCAAGGAAGGCCCTATGCTTGGGAGGAGTTAGCCAACACAAAGCAGAGTCTCTAGGGTGTGGTGGTGGTGTGTGTTTGTATGTGTTTGTATGTGTTTGTGTGTGTGTGTGTGTGTGTACATGCTTGTGTGCTTTTTGTTAATCGTTTTTCTTTTTGATTTTTAGGTGAGTGAAAGAATGTAGAGTGGAGTGGATGGGGCAGAGGAATGATCTGGGAGATAGGAAAGAATATGATTAAAAATACATCATATAAAAATAATTGAAAGGTTAAAATAGTGGACAGGAGCCAATGGGTATGCTCCAGTCATGTCATAAAATTTTAGCTCAAGATAAAGGGTTAGACAATTCGACACTCTGTTGATAAGGAGTTTGCCCCTGAAGGCATTTGTCTTGCTCAGCTGCTGCTAGCCCTGGGAACCCTAACTTATAACCTGTGGTTAGAAGCATGAAGAAACCTACCTGTGGCTTGTGATGCACGTGAGGTGCTGCAGCCTTGGAGACTGAGTCAATCTGTGGGGTCTGGTGCTTCCCTGGGAGAAAGTGGTGGAAGTGAGGTGAATGGGGTGACACCTAGTAGACATGCTGTAAGAACAACTGTCTGCCTCTTGGTGGGAAGAATGATTCCTGACATGTTAAGGTTGTGGAAATCTGTTGATCTTTGGGGAATGAGAACAAAGGAGAAATATAGTCTTGTGGTGTTGTTGCTTGCTTGCTTGCTTGCTTGCTTGCTTGCTTGTTTGCTTGCTTGCTGCTTGCTTGCTTGATTGCTTGTATGTTTTTCTGACACAGCAATTTGAAAGAAATTGAGGCTTGTAATAGTTTATCTAACCTTGGGTTTCTATTGCTGTGACAAAGCACCATGACCAAAACAACTTGGAGAGGAAAGGGTTTAGTGGGTTACACTTCACAGCACTGTATCATAGAAGGAAGTCAGGACAGGCACTCAAACAGGTCAGAAACCTGGAGGAAGGATCTGATGCAGAGGCCATGGAGGGATGCTGTTTATTGGCTTGCTCCCCATGGCTTGCATGGCCTGCTTTCTTATAGAACCTAGGACCACCAGGCCAGGGATGGCACCACCCACAATGGGATCTAGTGGAGGCATTTTCTGAAGTTGATTTGTTGATTTTTCCTCCCTTCCAGATAAATCTAGTTTGTGTCAAATTGGCATAAACTGACCAGGATGTAGGTCTCTTAATATTTGGTAGTGAAGCCTCCTGTCCAGGTCTTTTCTTTGTAGAAAAATTAAAAATCATTAAATTAATCTATGTGTTTCCAGTTCTTTTCCCTAAATTTTTTTTTGTTTTTGTTTTTTGTTTTTTGCTTTTTGTTTTTTTTTGTTGTTTTTTTGTTTTGGTTTTTTTTGTTTGTTTGTTTTTTTGTACTTCCAGAGTGATGGAGTTAATGAGATCAGCACCAATGGAACATTTTAGAAGACTTTTATTCTTGGTCCATAATAGAAGAAATGAGAGACAAAGTTATAAGTCAGCTTCTCAAGCTTCCAAAATCCAGTTACAAATAGGGGTGGGGGGTGTGTGTTTAGGGAGCTTGAAGCTAGGGGACAAGGGAGGTGAAGGAGGTCACATCATTCTCAAATGCTATCAAATATTGATCATTCTTACCAATATTTACTACAATGACCCTTCAGTATACTAGGGAAGAGTTCCAGGGTTCTCCTTGCAGGTCAAATCCATAACTGCTTAAGCATGCTAACTTGTACAATCTTTGTGTAAAACAGCTTAATACTTGCAAGTAACCTGCCTGCATCCTCCCATGTCCTTGAAATTACCTCTAGATTACTCATACCTGATGCTATACACTTGCTATGTAAACAGCTGTTAAACCACATTGTTTAGAGGGTAATGATGAAAAGTAAGTCTGTGCATGTTCACTGTACTCAGTTTTCTTACAAGCTCCACTGTTACCTCCATGGATGCAAGCTATGGGTGTAGGAAGGGCCTTACCTACATTTTCCTCGCTGACAGCTTCTCCATATTCCCTATGTCATTAGGAAAATTTCTGAAGAACCTAAGTGACTGTTTTTGCTTTTTCTTTGAAAACACGTCTTTCTTGTCACTCTCGTGTGCTAGTGAGAATTTCCTCTGCCATCCAGGAAGTCCAGGATGGCTGTTGGTGGGAGAGGTACAAGCCAACGCACTGACATCCTCCTTAAAACTGTTAGTTGTCACAAATCAAATGAATGCCTCCCATTTTTAGAATTACACAAAGTATCTTTACTCTGACACAAGACTAAAAGATGCTTAGCACATCCTAAAATTTAAATTTAGGAGGTAATTTTACAATATGCTTCTAGAACATTCTTCTCATGAATGTTTCTGTTGGAATTTTTAAGCTGGTAGAACTATTTCTTAAAACCTTCAGAGTTCTTTAAACATAAAAAGACAAACTGCCTGGACTTTCTGTGAGCCCTGTTAATCCAGGACAAATATCCCGGACCAGTGGCCCTACTGTGCTCTCATGTCATCCGCATGAGCACATAGAAGTTCTGCAACTTTAGAAAAATGTTCCCATTTTCCCTGTACTTGGGTACTGACCTGTATTTATTCAGATATATTAAGAGGATCAAACAAAAAGGTGTGCCACTTACTGGCAAGCTTTGGCTTCTCCCTGGTGTGTTTATCCTTCACTGACACCAGAATCTCCATTCTTCTGCCTTTTGATGTGAACTGGAGACCAGCAATTCTCCAGGAATCCCACAGGCTTTCTGCACCAGTGTGGGACTGTGAACACCTCCAACTTCATGGGCTAGCCAGCTACTGGGTTTTCAGTCTCTCCAGAGTGCAGACAGACATTTGGACTACCTAGCCCCTATAGTGTAACTCAACCTAATAACCCCTCCCTAACTCATAATCAATTCTATTAGTTGCATTCTCCTAGACACCATTTGTTAGGAGCCATGCTGTGTTTGCTGAAGTAGCTATATGCTCACCATTATAAGATGGCACTGGCTTCCTGTTCCTGGTTCTTCTTGGCCTTGGTGTCTGCAGCTGTGCGCACGCGTAGGTGCAAATTTTCCCGCTGAAAGTACTATCAGTGGATATGTAAATGAGACCCCAGTCTGTAAGCCAATGAGGACAGATCATGTCTCTTTGATAGTATATAAGTCAGAACATTCTGGGGCTTGGGGTCCTTCCTTTGTTCTCCATCTTGCATCCTTCTAACTAAAAGAGCTGTAACAATAAAAGACGCTGTCAGAAGAATCTTGAGTGTAATGTGCTCCTTATTGGCGAGGTAGCGTGTCGCAACCATTGACGGATACAGGCCATGTCTGCCCACCGTTGTAGAAGACTTTTTTCCACATGCAAACACATGCACATAACTCGTTTATAAAGACTGAAACTTTATAACAGTGTCTTGAAGGTTCTCAGAGGCCTGCAATGAAGACTAGTTTGTTTCATTTAACACTTTATTTCTTAAAGTGTCTGAATCTTGGAGCCCATAGCAGGGTATGTATGGGAAAATGAGGAAGTCAGTCATTCTAAGGACCAGTTTGGGAAACACTCATTTAGGTTCAGTGTTTAGAATGACATTCATCTCATTAAAAAATATTGCTTGTCTATGAAAATAAAAGATAGTTCTTTCCTAAAGGGAGTTACAAATAGTTAAACGGGGTTCTAATACCACATGCACTTTCTCAGGTTGTCTAACCTAGGCAAGTTCATTTGTCTTCCAAACTATCCCTGATGCATGTGCACACACACATGTACACATGGACCTCTTTCCGACACAGCACAATACCAGGTTCTCTCATTGCTTACCACACTGGCTGATGTCACTGGGTAACATAAGCAGTCATGGGCAAAGGTATCCTCGGCACTAGGATTCAGCAGACATTGTCTCCTTGCATATGGTAGGTAGGATCCTTTCGAAGTTCTATAAACTTGGTCCCTACTTCAGAAAGCTCTCACTGAGGTGGGGGGGAGGAACAGCCCTGGGAGAGACCGAATCCTGTGAGAACTGACAGGTGTCTAATTGTCACCACTAACACCTACTTTGTTGTGTGATCTGCTGAGCAAGTTTAAAGAACTCTAAAATATCTTGATAAAATCTAGGTGTGAATTGTTGACATATGTTCAAACTCTGTTCTCCCGAGCAGAAGCAGGCAGCAGGAAGGATGGGTGTCAGAACTTGCCTGGGTTCTGTTGTGAGGGCAAGCCATTCCACCAGAAGTATGGCTCTTTTTTTTTTTTTTTCCACAGTAAGTAGTTTCAGATATCTTACCATAGATGTATATAGTAAATATACCATAGAGGTACATTTGAACCAGGGTACCCAATAGTAAAAGAAAAGGTTCCTTTTCAGAACTTTTTAGAAGAGAACATTCTGATCTGAGCTGGTCCTGTCCCTATGTCCCAGGTCCTCTGTGCAGGGCTTGGATTTGTCTGGCTTTCATGCATTTTTTTTTCTATGTCTTATCTTTCTTTAAAACAAGTAAGCAAGCAAGCAGACAGAGGAACAGAGCTTCTGAGCAGTCCCTCAGGGACCTGTAATTTCAGCCTTCCGGAGTGTTCCTAGACAGTATTTACAAGCTGTGGCAGGACTCCTGTGATGAGCCTTCAGAAGGAAGCCTGGAAAATGGGACCTTCCAAAGTCATCACACATCAATATGCTTCAACTTAGAAGCACAAAGGCTCACTGCATGGGGGGCGGGGGGCGTGGGCACTTGCCTGGCATGTGCAAGGTCCTGGGTCCAGCCCCCAGTCCCAAAAGACAGAACCAATGTTTCAGAAGCAGAGTTTTGGGAGAGATTTGGGATAGGGGGATGACACAGTAGATGAAGGCACCTGGCACCGTGCTCCCCCTCCTAAATTTCATCCCTAGGACCTAGATGGTAGATTGAGTGAACCAACTCTCCAAAGTTGACCTTTGACTTCCACATGTGTACTGTGGCACCCCCAACACACACACACACACACACACACACACACAAATAAAGTAAATAGAATGAAAAACAATTAAAATAGTGACTCTTAGGTTTTTTTTCCCCCCTTTGGGAATTCAAGCCCTAAACCGATGAAAGCAGCTGACTTTTCTTCCCCTAGCTCAAATTTGAGCTAAAAACACAAAACTGTTACTCCTTTTAACTGATAAAACTGAAGCAATAACCAAACCAACCCAGAAATAATGAAACTCTGGAGCTACCATGGCTTATCCATTTCATTGTGTTTTTATTGATTTTTTTTTTTTTTTTTATTTCTGCCCCGTTAGGACAATGAACTGGGAAACCACAATTACAATTCACAGACTGCAGCATGAAAAACACACACTCCACTGGAATCCCATCAAGCCCTTCCTCTTTATTCATTCAGAAGAGTCCAGTGCGCATGTCAAATATGAGCACTGTCGGGTTCTTTTGTTTTGTTTTTTTGTTTTTGTTTTTCCTTAGAAGGGGGAAAACATTTATTCTGGCAGCACTTGTACAATCCCAGGAAGTGGTTTTGATACCACTAGTTGTAAGAATAGAAACCATAACAAACTTGGAGCGCACTTGAGAGGCACGGGGCTCCTTGGGTAGAACAATTTCCTCTTGTGCTTAGTGGATGGCCCCTCAGCTGCTGGCTGCTGAGTCTTCCCAGGTGTGAAATAAGGAAACAGAATTTCCTATACAGCGGCTGAAATTCTTCTTGGGCAGAGTGGCTTCTGTATCTCAGCCCTCCCTCCCCTCCCAACACACACTGAGGCAAGTTCTCACGCTTTGCTGGAGCTTTGTCAGGCACATGACCCTCTGACCGTGCCGACCCTGGCCACAACACATGTGACCACCAAGGTTCCCTCATTTACGATGCTTCTCTAGGGTTCAGATGACAACACACAACGCCACTTGTCAGAAAGTAGCAGATATTCAGAACATGGGCATCTGTGTTTATGAAAATAGCAACCGTTTGCAGGGTATGCTCACCCAAGGAGCCTAATTTTCATTCGACATGGCCCTCTGGGGAGTAAGCCCAAAATCATATAGGACATTGAACTTTGCTGACTTGATGGTTTCAGAACGGTCTGGTGCCAATTTAAAGGAAAAAAAAAAACAAACAAAAAAGCAAACAAAACCATAAACTATTGCCCAATAATTCGGTTGTCTACAAAGCAAGGGGAACGTTATCCCTTCGGTTTACACTTGCACACATACACATGAGACCTATGACAGAAGAGATCAACCAGATTCTCACCCATCCTGCAACTGTGTTCTAGAAGGAAAAAGAAATTTTAAACTGGACTTGTCATGTTCAAGTATTCAAAAATGTAAAAAGATACAATCCCCCCACTAGATTCTGATTTCTGAGAAACTGCCTCTATGGAACAAGCTGGGAAAGGGGGGCAGTGAAGTCAATTGAACTGATTCAACACGAATCGATTTGTATTGTCTCAACAGTGCAGTTACCTACTTGCATTTCTCTTAAAGACGTGTGGTGACTGTGTGTGCTGTGACATTCTAAGAGTCAATACAGACGACAGAGGAAGACCAGCTGACACACTTTTTTTGTGGGGAGCAGTCAGTTTTACATGCTTCCTGTCAACACACGGAGGAGGCGGATGTAAACAGAGTCCTTTACATTCTTCAAAGAATGTGTCTCTACTGCAGCACATGCTGTTTGGCCCTAACTAGGAGGACACTGGAGAGCAATTTGTGGAGTTTGCTTTTAAGTTTACCTCCTAGAGATTTCAAAACAAGGGTTCTACTAGGACCTTGGCAGCAGACTTCCTCCAAGTGGCTCTGTATGAAAAAACAGCCAATGAGGGATGGAGCTCCGTGAAGGGATGCTCCTACAGGAAGGCCAACAGTCAGATGTAGAGGTTCACAGAGGGCTCTGTGAAATCATGCACACTGTTCCGGGGTCAGGGAGAGGGGGGTGCATAGCAGTAGAATGGCTGCAAGGTTTAGAACTGAACTCAGATTATCTCAAGTTGTTCCAAGATCCGGGTTTTCGGAGATTCTTCACCTCATTTGGCTTCTAGGAATACATCTCTCTGCCCCAGCAGTGCTGATGTGTGGGGACAGAATATTCATCATTCTACCACCACGCCCAGTGACTAACAAGCAGGGAGGTGCCATGAATAGATGGGAGGGGACTCTGTCTGAACACTGAACACTCCTGGAAAATTCTAGAGTTCTAGGAAATAACCTTGAATCTAGCCACGGACTAACAGGGAGAGGCTAGCTTTCCCTGTCCTTTTCAGTTGAGCAGGTGGGCTAAAGAATAACGAAAAGAACCCAAGGTCTGACTCTGAAAACCATCAGCCTCATCTTGGCACAGCGCTCGTGCAGAATATTGCACCCAGTGTTAACTAATGCTAGAAGCGCCAAACTGTATAAATTTAAATGTATTTGCATATTATAAAAATAAAGATTAACATATACATTATCTTACACTAGTTACGGAACGGCAACGAACGTCAGTTGATCCCTCCTTCACATTGAACAGAACTGAAATCTGAGTGCTCTAAATACTGCCGCCTGGCCTTGGAGCTATGGCTCATGTGTACACAGAAAACACAATCCCTGAGAAGCCTGTTAACTTTTTTTTTTTTTTCTTTTCTTCAAGTAGCTCTCTCCTTGGAGGATCACAGTTCTGAGGTTCAGGTTGTGAAACATTTGCTCCATGTTTGCTCCCATCTTCCCAGCCCCCCTCCAACCCCTCCGAGGGTCCTCTGCAAGCACCCTGGTGCGCGCGGTTTCACTCTGGGCCCCAGAAGGTGCTTGGAAGCATGGCAGTCTCGCCAGGGGTGGAAGATGTCCCAGTCGGTTCCCGTGCTCTGTTAACTCCACGAAAATTCCACAGCCACGGATGTCACTGGTTCCTGTGCTTCTCACCAACGTTCTTCCTAGGTAGAAGACAAAATGACAATAGTCTCGATTATAATGAAAAAGAACAATAATATAAACGAGACATCTGCACAGATTTCCGTGCCCACTTCTAAACTTCTCTACGAATGTGGATGCCAGGCTCCTGCTGACCCACGGAGTAAGCAGTCTTCTTAGCGGTTAGTCAAAGGTTTGTTTGTGATGCTCACTAAGCCCAGGTCAGTCGTAAGTGGGGACCAACACTAATTGCTATGGCCAGACTGGCACCAGACCGGAACTTTACAGATGAACTAGCTTCGTAATGAACAAGCACAGCCTCCAAACATAGACTCGCTTCCTCAGTCAACACACAGGGACACATGAATAACCATCCCCCACCCAGGCTCAGAAACACATGCCTCAACCTGAGCTGATCTGGCTACCACCACTAAGCATGCTTTTCTTTAGTGTTCCAAGCAAGGGTGTCAGGCCAAATCCAGGGTGTCTGAGCGTGGCTGGAATACACTGCGGCATTCTCGGCCAACTAAATAATGGCATTTGCTGGAAACAAAACAGAGAGGAGAAGGTCAGGCATCTCTGGCTTTTGTTTTGGCTTTCTATGACTCTAGGCAGTGGGATTTTTCTAAGTGTTTTAATGACATTCAATGGCATACAAAGGCAAGGCAAGAAAAGGAGCATAATTTGCTCCACCCCCACTCCATCTCTCTCAATGCTGTTTTATTGCAGAGGCTGGTAATTCACTATCTATCTAATATGCCTTTCAGCCCATACAAGAAGCAGCTTAGTCGGTGCCCTCAAACCAGGAGCCTTCTGGCTACTGCTCGCATACCAGGAATGGCACTTTTCCTTGTAGTATAGTATTGCTCGTTTTTTCAATTTTTTTTTACTAATCCCATCAGGTCCTGGGGGGAAGATGCCCAAGGGTTATGGCATAGCTGGGCTTTGTTATAGGACAGGCAAGACTCCAAAGTGTATTTGATAGGTAGAATAGAGGTCAGTTTTTTGGGGGGTTCTGAAGAGTTTCACATTTCTTTGTCACTGAGCCATATGAAAATGTATGAAAACCTAGCAGTATAATAAACTCCTGGCAACAAAGATTTTGAAACCGTCTCAAATTCCAGTAATAATACGATACATCTAGCTGTAAGCAGATGGACATATGAACACACACGTCTTATTCAGGCAGTTAACGGCGTGGCGTGGCCTGGCTGCCAACTCTCAGTTCACATGGATGGCAGAAACTGCTTTTCCTCAGCGAACATAATGAACTTTCAGAAACGCAGACAGTTATGTCTGCTGTCTGTTCCCCTGAGACACACAAGGCTCTGAGAAAAATCACCTGAGGCTGCTACAGGGGACATTCCGCTGTCACCACTTGCAGCATTACCCACATTGTCACAGCTCTTGTTAACTGTCCACTGTGCAGATTCTAGAATCACGGGGGGGGGGGGGGGGGGGGGGAAGGGAGTGGGAAAGAGCCTGGAAGAAATTATCTTGATTAAGTTAACTGAAGAAGGAACTCTCTGTGGGTGGGACCATTTCCTGGCTGAGATTCTGGCCAATGTAAACCGGGTACTGTTTTCAGTCTGACTGTGATTGGCCAGCAGCTTTCAGATCTTACTGCCATCACTACCTCTTGAACCAAGAGCCACAACACACCCTTTCTCCCTTAAGCTGCTTTTAATCACAAAATTGTATCGCAAGAACAGGAAAAGATACTAGGACACATCAATCCCTCTCTTCACCCACCAAATCTCCAACCTGCTCTACCTTACTGCTTTTCAATCTCAGCGAGCCAATCCAGCCCTTCGAGGTCCACCCCAAATGCCACTTCCTGAACCTTTACCTGCCATTTCCCACTACTGTTCTCAGTGCTATTCATAACCTGTCATCAAATTTCTCTTTCAACCTGACATGGCTGTCTTGTCTGGCTACTTCTTTGGTTCCCACTCTATGATTCTTGTGGACAGGTTACTTCTGCATCCTCAACACCTGCCCACCAATGACCACCAGAGTGCAAAAACTCAACACAGCTACGCAAATAAGTCACAGACAGAAAGTGGTTAGGGTACTGTGAGCTCCTTCCTATAACAGCATAGTATTAAACCGTATAAAAACAAGTGTACAGGACAAAGTAATTGATTAGAGTTAGCAATCTTGGCTTTCCTGAAAAGAAACTCACATCCTTGGCTACAGGAGCAAAGGACTTCCATTGGTAAGAAAGCCAGGTGTTAGTCAGCTGAGGACTGAGAGCTAGTCAGGGGCCACTGTGCTCAAATGCCCCTCACTTGAGGGGGGCTATCTCTTAGGTTAGCAGAGAAGGTGACTGTGAAGGGCCTTTTGAGTCACACTGAAGGTTTTGAACTTGAGCCTACAATCACCAGGAAGTTACTCAAAGCTTTTAAAAACAGATCTATGTGACAGGCACTGACATCACAACATAAATATTAGAGAGGGGGGTAGAAAGAGATGCCTCTGGTTAAGAGCACGGGCTGATTTTTCAGAAGACCCTGGTTTGATTCCTATCATCTACATACAGACAGCTGTGAGCTGTCTAGGGAATGGAATCTAATACCCTCTTCTGGCCTCCAAGGGCACTGGGCACACATGCTACATAGACATATATGCAGGCAAAGCACATAAAAGAAAAGAAATAAATCTTAAAAATTTGTATCAGTTTGAAGGATAAGATGACTAGATCAGTTAAGGAGTATCAATTATAGGAATCTTGGTGGATACAGAGTCAGAGGAAACCACAGAGCTAAAGAAAGGGCTTATTCATGTCAAGGCACACTGATAAGATGGGCAAATATTCTGATGACAGAGAATATAGGTATAGAAGCTATCGAACCTGACAGAATCCTAGCTCAGACAGACAGGCACAAAATTCTACCAATGCCCGAGACAGAGATGGAGCAGTGAAGACTTCTGGGAGGAGAAGAAGGGAGTGCATGCAGTTCTCCACCATAAAGCCCACAGGACACTCAAGGGGCCGGCAGATGGGATGCTGTTACATGAGGTAAGGAGTTGAGAAGGTTCTATCTGAGGCTTAGATCTAGAATCTTCCCAGGTTGGAGTACCTGCCCCAACTCTGGACAGGAAAAGAAATGCTGGCTCAAAATATTTGGCTATGTGGGATGAAAGGAAAACCATAATATGTCTTAATTGTGTTTTTCATTTTCTGGATTTTGAGATGTGTGTAGAGGGTGGCGATCCTGGAGGGACTGGTCGTCCTGGAGAAACTGTTTCTAGAGAGCATAACAAACAAGCCTGCCAGTGCCGTCTTTTACACCCCAATATGCCAGGTCACATGAAGATTCCACCCACTCCATCCCCCATCCCTCCAGGACCTAGCCTTTGCATCCACACCAGCCAATCCTAAACTTGCAGGCCTGCCTTGCCTTATAAACCAGAGCAAGGCTGTTACCACAGCTCCTCCTGCCTGGTCCCAGGAGCAAGCCTGTGCTACCTTTGTGTAGCTTGCCCTGCTCTCTGTAGATAATGTCAGTTGACTACTCGACTTTTAGCCTTACTATCTTTAAAAACGGGAACCCACTTTGTTTTAAAATAGACACAGGAATGAGAGCATCCGGCACTGCGAGAACAGCCCTGAAGCCTTGGGCAAACCTGTGCCATTAGTACCTGGAGTGTGGGAAGCACTGTTCCCTGCTTTATATGACTTACAGGATTATTACCTGGATCAATGTGTCAGGGGGCTTTACCCTGAGGGATTTTTGTCTAGGTGTTACAGGTATTAGTGACTACAACATGAAAGATAGCACAATAAACCAACATCTTTTTTATGCGAACAGCGGTAGGCATTGAGGGCACCCATTAAACAAATTTTTATTTATTCTCCCTTGGAGATGTGGGAAGGGAAACGACCATTCTCACTTCTCCAGCATACACATTTACCTTCTTCTGTAGGCAGACCCCTTAATTAATAAGTGTCTACATAAACCAGTGGGCAGGTTTTTACCATAGTACCCACAGTATCGAAATATTTTATTTATAGTTTTTACTCTCTAGGCCCTCCAGTGTACACCGCATATATTCCTAGTAGAAACAACAGTAGGTACATTCATTGAGCATCTATTTGCTCTGTGCAATTACATTAAATACTGTGTTTGAAATTGCCTCTCCCTGCCGTGTGTGTGTGTGTGTGTGTGTGTGTGTGTGTGTGTGCATTTTTAGATGGTTTTGTCTACCCTTGTTCTCATAAAAAGGAGATGTTGGTGTAGTGTGCTCTTTCATGTTGTAGTCAGTAATACCTGTAACACCTAAACAAACATCCCTTAGAGTAAAAACCCCTGACACATTGGTCAGTAATACAACCTCATGAAATAAGCACCTCCACAAATCTACATTTTTACCAACATCTAACGCTGCAGCACTAACAGTGAAATCTGCTCAGCAGCCAGGCAGGGGACAAGGTTAATCCAAGCACTAAGGAGACAGAGGGAGGAAGTCAGCAAAGTGCAGCCTAGTCTTGACTACATAGCAAAGCCATCTGAAAATAACGGGGGTCGGGGGGTCGGGGGAGAGACTGAGAGACTGAGATTCAAGCTAGTGCAATGAAAACCCCCCTCCCCCTGCAGCTCACACAACCTTGAGAAAATAAACCTAAAACACTGTTCTCATGAAGTTCCATGAGGGTAACCAACTTGTCTTCTTCCTGGTGCTACAGTTTGTACAATCATGTAAATTAGTAAGTGTGCATACACACACACACACACACTCACATTTTCCCCAACAGGGATCTAAGATTACTTGACTAGTCACACTACCCTAAGTTAAGTGAAGAACGGAGCATTTTACTGTTTCTCTCTATCCCAAGCATGAGTGACTCCAGACAAGCAAAACAGAGGCCTTGGGTTCTCTGCACTATGGACTCTCTTCACTCCCAATCCACCCCATATTGTCCCTCAGTTCTCCAGGGTCTTAGTGCCACACCTATTCAAGAGACTCTCTGATTCCCAGAGACTTACCCTTAAAACTTGGTGCTCCTAAAGTCACAGAGTGGGTACAGTAAAAATGGTGGCAGAGGGGAAGAAGCACTATCCTTTCCACTTAATTTTCCAAGAAAGTATGGAGAAACCTGAGCAGAGAGGGGAGAAGTCCAGAATCAATGTAGCTGACGGGAGACTCCAGGATTCAAGATACACAATTCCTCCCATCCGGGAGAGGCCGCCAAGCAGTGAGAGAGCCCCTCCTTGGCAAGGACAAAATAAATAAATCCAATACATGGGCGCTTCTAAACAGTCTACTTGACACTTAGCTGTAAATACGTCTCCTCCAGCACACACGTCGCTTCTGTTTTAAAATTCCATGGTCAATGAATATGGTCCACTGTGATAAAGGCAAATTTGGGTCACTCCATTTCTCCTTAAAATGTGTTTTCAAACCCAAACTAGTTCATCCGGGGGGCTTCGAAATTTTAGCCTAATTATTTGGTGAGCTAAAGGCCACAATCTTCACACTAGTTGTATATCTAAAAGGATATTTCAGTGGGTCTTAAGTATCCTTACGTCATGACAAGGCCACTGCAGAATTCCTTGTGTGAAGCTATCACCATACTTTTTAGAATACTTACAGTAGTAGCAAGAAACTGGCACCTAGTGGTATCTAGACTGTGAACTCTACCATACAGGCAATCATCAAGGCTTTTCAAAAAAAAAAAAAAAAAAAAAAAAAAAAAAAAAAAAAAAAAAAAATTGAATGCAAATCTTAGCTCTGCCCTCTATTGTTAAATGTCTTAGCTCAGCATTTCCAAGCCAGAAAATGCTGGCTTTCATTTAGAATACTTTTGTTGATTCTATTAGCATACCATCTGCCAAAGTTAGAGTTAACGTCTTTAATCCTTATGAACTCCGTCCTATTCCTACAGGATGGAGCACAAAGATGAAGGAACAACTAAGAGAAAAGTCACCTATCAGGAAATAAAAATTAGACATGCCTCTGCCCTGCATGTTTCAGGGTCAGCTCATAAAAACCATACAAATGAACAAGGGTTGTGTGTCCGTGTACTTGGGAGGTGAAGTGTTTTGTTTGTTTGTTTTTGTTGTTTGTTTTGTTTGTTTGTTTGTTTGTTTGTTTTGGGCTAGTTTGTTGAACTCTTTCTGGTCCTCACAGGAGACTCAGTAGCCAAGTTGGGGTTAGCAGTCAGTTTGTAAGAGAGTACACACAGTTTAGTGATGGAAAGGAGGACACTGGTCACAATTTCTTTGGAAAGAAAAAAGTAACAACTTTCAGGTTCAGGCCACCTAAACATGAAGTGCAGCTGGCCATCTGTCATTTGCCCAGAAGCTCACACACCCTGCGGACTAAAACACTAAGTGTCTCAACCTGAAGAGAGACTACACAGAGCCAGGGATTCACAAACAAACATGTAAAACATTAATTAATTCTGACTAGCTTGCTGTTGTGCAGGTAATCACACAAGTTGTGAGTTCATGAGTGCAGCGGCCCTCTCTCATCCAGAAGGTATTGTTTTGCTTTGGTTCTCTCCAGTCTGTGCCACTTAAAATCATTCTGACCCCTTTCCACAATGGCCCCCAAGCATTGTGGGCAGGAGTGTGATATAGAAGTCCCAACTGTGACAGAGCACTCAACAGGCATTAGTCTCTGCATTTTAACCAGATGTGAGAATCTGCATTAACAGCCATCTTCTGCATTGAGATACTTCTCTGATGAAGTCTGAGAACTATACTCATCGACATGTATAGAAATATGAATTCAGAGTGTAGCTTACTCTGATGTCGACTTACAAAATAATAGTAGTAGGCTTACCCCTAGGGTCAATGAGCTCCCGAACCATGAGTTCTTAGCTGTTTATATAGTACCAGAAATATGTTTCCTCCTGTGACGGGGGCCTTAAATCTAATCAGGAAGGAGTTGGTTACACCTATAATAGTTGTGCCACTGTTGCTTCCATGAACCTATTCTGCCATGCTGGTTGTTAATTGCAGCGCACCGAGTTCATCAGTGGGTGAGACCGTTGGTAACTTTCCTTCTCCGGAAGCCTACATAGCTTCTGGTACTACTGAAGGCTGGTCAGCAGTAAGAAACTTCCTGATTAGTACCAGCTTGACTTTTCCACATCCTATGATCAAAGTATATGGTGGTTTCAGCAGTAGGGTTATAACATCAGGTTCATGTAAATAACCAAGGACAAATGGCAATAGCATGCATTGTTTTGGGGTATCATCAAGACACTGAAGTCTCCCAACAACTCAAGGGGAGATATCCTTCATTTGGTACTGGGCTTTTTCTTGGGCATCTAATGGCTTCTGAGAAGACCATTATCCCTTGTGTAGAGAGATTTCCATTAAATTCACAGTCTCCTTCCCCTATCTAAGGAGCTACTGACAGCTGATAGCTTCTGGGGGAGAATCAGTTTTCCTTAAGGGGTTGGCCCTGGCAGATGGTCTCCACACCTATGGAGCAACACAAAGCGAACTTAGTGAATTATTTAAAACAAACAAAGAGAGGGCCTGAAGTTGGGAGTAGTTTGGAGGATGGATCTAAGAAAGAAATAACTAGGGAAAGGAGTAGGAGATGATCAAAATATGCCTATAAAATTATTAAATGTTACTAAATATTTCTTAAAGTGCAAACAAAAATTATCTTTTTATTTTCTCTCTACTGTTCCCAGGGAGAGTCTAGTCAGCCTCCTCCTGATCCTCCATCTTGAGATTCTGCATCCTCAGATTCAACCAACAGCACATTGAAAACACTGTTGCATAGAGCTAGTGTATCTGTACAGGCCATGTACTTTCTTTTTGTCATTATTCTCCAAATGATACAATGTAGCAACTAGAGTACTTCTACTAAGTGTCAAAGTAATCTAAAGGTGATTTAAAGTATACAGGAGCCTGGGCACGCCTGTCAGTTTGTCTAATTAACAAACTCATTTGCCTTTTTTTTCCCAAGGCAGGGTCTTACTATGTAGTTCAGGATGATTTAGAACTCACCATCCTCCTGAGTATCAGGATTACGGGGCGAGGCCCATCTCATTCATTTATAAAAGCACTTGAGTATTTTTTGCTTCTGGTATCCAAGAGAAGGTGGGGTTCTGTAATGATTCCCAAGTAGTTACCAATTCCTCACATCCAGGGATTAGCATGCTTGGCTACTGAGCTACCAAAAGGCTACAACTAGGAAGTTCTGAAGGAAGCTCCTCACCTCCCTCTGTGGTACCCTACTTCTCCTCCATCACCCAGGAAACAAGGCGCTATGAGTGATACATGGTACCAAGTTACTTCATCCTGTTTGGACTGAACTGTGCCAGTAACAAAGGGTTTATGAGAACTTATTTCAAACTCAAGAATCTGCTTAACGTCAACACACCAGCCACCAAAAAACATTCTGGAAAAAGACACTAAGCACACTGGTGACACAAACTAGGTGCCACATTAGATCAGAAACAAGTAATGGCAATTAGAATCCTATTCCTTCTTGGGGTGGTGAAGATGCTTAACATAAGACAGGGGCAGGGAGTGGAGAAGCCACACCATTCAAAATACACTGAGCATCATCGAGAATGGTGTAAACTAGACATCAACAGGCTTTAGGACCATGTGTGACATAATCCATGTCAAGGAAGTCTTTGTTTCTTTGTTATTTGAACACCTCTGCTGTCAAATGTACAGTCATCCCATGCCAAATCCTTCACAATCATACAAAGTGAAGAAAGAACCCTCATTTGAATAGATTAGCCAAGTGCACAAGATGCATCTGCTTCTCCCCTGGTGCAAGAAAGAAAATGGACATCTGAGAGAAATTTCTACCACCCACCACCAGGACAAGTCACAGCTCTAAGCCTTTAGGGAAGACCTACTATGAGTCTCAACCTGAAGACCTACTACTTACTCCTTACTTTGCACCTCTCTTCATAGGGGAGAAACATCTGGAAATTTTTGTACTTTAATTTTAACTTTTAATTGTGTGGGGGATGTGTGTGGGGGTGTGTGTGCAGGTGCAAAGGCCAGAGAATTCCCTTAGGCTGGAGTTACAAACTGTTGTGATCTAACCCATATGAGTTCCAGGGACCAAACTCAGGTCCTCTCCAAGAGCAGTTGGCATTCTTAACTGCAGGGTCACCTCTACCCTCAACATACACATCTTTTTGTTATTTTTTTTTTTAATTTTATACCTGGAATTTTTTTTCAAGTGAGAAATAGAAAAGTTGGGGATTCATGTGGAAGTACCGAATAGCACTCATTGATTCTTCTTTTGTTTATAAATTCTACTGCATCACTATTTCCCATATGGCTATAGGCAGCCATTAAATGTCAAGTCTCTGATACCTGAGGGGAGAGGAAACCAGACAAATGATGCCTTGGAGAGACCCTTTCCTTCTCCCCAAAGCATTAAAAGATTGATGTCAATGACATAGAGTGGGGTGTTTATTCTGGTACCTGGGACTGCTGTGGTTAGCACCTGCTGTCTCAACATAATGATGAACAGGGTTCCTGGGACTCTTCATCCTTTCTTGATGTGAACAGTGAGCAGAATATCATCCTAGTCAAGTGTAGAAGAGACAGAAGCATCTGACCACACTGCTACATGTCCCAGGTTCTGCTTAGCGGTTGGGTTTATACTGGTACAACAGAGAAAGGGCAAGAGTCCTGGCTGAGAGGCCACCCTTAGAAGGGCAGGGGTCAAAGAGCTAAAGTCCAGCGCATGTACTTTAGAACCAGCCAAGTGACTTCTGTGTCTCTTCAAAGATGCACACCTCGCTACTTTCTCTCCGTACATTTTGATGCATGTGCTCAGAGGAAAGTCCAGTCTTGCCCATCTGCCTGCATTGTACGGGCTGCTATAGAGGTAGAAATCACTTCATAGAGAGTTACTTAAGTTAAGTGACTGGAGCTTAAAGGCAGTGTTTTGGATTGCTGGTCCTGCCTGGACACCAAGCCTCAGCCTTGGGCCAAAACCATATGACTCAATAGCTAACCCATTTGACTGCTATCTGTGGCTTGGACATTCCAGTGGGCCTGGCCTGGCCTGCATGCTTGCTTTTGTTTAGTGTTCATGACTATGGGTTGTAGATGCTTCAGGGCATGAGTTTCTTTCTAATTGGATTACAGACACTGGCTTTTATCCTGATCGTCATGAGAGAGATCATTTCTCCTTGCCTCCTTACTAAAAAATAAGTCTGGCCAAGGATGCAAAATTTTCATATTTAGGGAGCAGGCCTTCATCTGGAGCTGAGAACTGTACAGCCAAGATGCTATCATTGCTAAGACAACAGAGGTCCAGTCTCCAGTAATGTCTCCCTCCCACAGATAGAGAAGTTTAAGCCAATTCTGATGATACCCAAATTCAAAGGTGGTTGTTCATTTATATTCAATAAACTGTCAGGGAGAGGCTGATAGCATGTTTTTGTTTTGTTTTGTTTTGTTTTGTTTTATTCCAACCTGGTAAATGGGGTCTTACTGTGGTAGAATAAGAAGCCACCCATGGGAATGACTGATAACTGGCTTTGTGCCATCAGGGCATCTGGTCCAAGCAGATATTTAATTCTTGAATCTATCTTGTCTATTAAACAGCATGGAACCATATGAAAACAATTGATTAGTGTCTCTAGTGGCTCAGGGACATTTACATCAATACAAAGTATGAACTGTGTTCTGTACCCCACTTCTATAACACCTCTTTATCCCTGCCCTGGTGTATCTGAAAGACAAAGAGCAGGAGGCACAAACTCAAAGAAATTGCAAGGCAGGATAATGCCTGGGTTTTGGCATGTTTGGGGCAGCAAAGATGCAGGGTAACAAGAGCTTGTGTGGTTCTATCAGGAAACCTGAGAAGCATTTCATGACCTCAATTTCTTAGGGTGACTTCCATGATGGATTATGCTGGTGCACGCTAGATAAAAAGACTATCCGGAATCTAGTATGAGAAAGGCATTTCCCTCAGGGGGTTAGGCTAGCCTCCCCAGCAGGTACATTGAATAATAGCCTTTGCTTAATACCCAGTTTGGAGGAAATGGGGACTTTCCCTGCTACTGCTGACCTGTTACAACATCATGGAGACCCAGCTGTACAGGAAGCATACACCACCGGAGGGAAGCTGCCCCTGTCTGGATGACAGTCTTACCACAGAGCTCTGGCATGTGACCAGACCAAAGTCTGGTTTGGTCCTCCTACCTACATTGACTGGCTGGATGATAGAGAGGTCACAGTTCTCAAGTGCAAACTATCTAAAGCCCTATAATAACTTGGTGTGTGTGTGTGTGTGTGTGTGTGTGTGTGTGTGTGTGTGTCTGTCTGTCTGTCTGTCTGTCTGTGTCTCTCTGTGTGTGCACACACGTATGTATGTCTGTGTATCTCTCTCTGTGTATGCATGTCTGTGTCTTTGTGTCATTATGTATGTCTGTATCTCTGTGTATGTGTGTGTGTCTGTATGCATATCTCTCTCTCTCTCTCTCTCTCTCTCTCTCTCTCTCTCTTTGTGTGTGTGTGTGTGTGTGTGTGTGTGTGTGTGTGTGTAGAAGGAACAGACACTATCTGAACAACAAACCAGGAAGAAAAACTAAAGCCCGTTGCCTGACTATGGCCACTTGGCAGATATATGACCAGAGCTATCACCAAGACAATGAGCTTCAAGCAAGACAGGTCTGTGGCTGCTGCATTAGCAGCTTAGAGTCATTTCATCTCAGTTTAGAAGCAGCCTCTTTGCATTCCAATATGATAAAAACATATAAATACCGCCGCCCCCCCAGCCAATGGGATGTGTCTTCTCTAGAATACACAGCATGCATCCTGTGTGAATATTTATTTGCACGTGTGCATTCCCTGTCAGTCCGTTTGGGGAGAAGGTTGTAGCCGGCTCACAGTCTTTGCTTTGATGAGAGAATCAGAGGCCTCTGCAAAATCAGATCATTATAGATTTTCTTCAGGCTTTTCTGATTTAATGGCCCCTCGCTATCCTTTGAAGGAAAGCCCACTTAATTCAACAGTGACAGTTAAGAACTCACTTGGGACGAGAACGAGGCTCAGTTAAACCCTAATACCTTCTCAACAAAGCTCTGCATTAATGCTATTGGCAGAGGAGCGCACGTTTTTGGTTATAAATACCCGAAAGTAGACTAAACCCCAAGAATCTATATATTACATTTTTAAATGAGTAAACTGTGGGTGGTTTATGAATTATACATCTGAAAAGCTCTAATTTTTTTTTATCAGCAAAGTAAAATATCACACACAAAAAGAAGCAAATAAGCTTCTATTTTGCTGCTTGAGGTAACTGACTTCTCAAGGTTTCTGCACACACCGTTGAACTTGGCTTTGAGTTATCACAACTAACAGAGCCAGAATATGCAGCAAGGAGCAAGGGACAGTGGGACTTGGAAACTCACTTGGAACAAGGGCTGATCACAGTCGGTGTAGGTGGGTAGACCAAAGCCACATTCACTCGCTCGCTGCCATTCTTGGGGCAGATGATCTCTGCCACCCCTTCTGGCCTGGGCTGGCTAAGCAACTCCCCTGCAAAGAAGAGAGGAAAACCCATTAGGAAATAGGTCCCAAAGCGTGGGATTAAAAATACAGCACTTTCAAAGGAGTAAGGCATGTAGCGAGGAAGTCTTCAGACGTCGAGATGAAGAACCAAAATGTAGCCAGCATGGCTGGACTGTAGAGCTCTAGCTTTGGTGGCTGGGATGCCCAGCGCATCACCACAGAGAGGCTTCTTATGTCATGATGCTGGTAGTGGACAGGTGGACCCTCCAGACAAAGGAAGCATTTAGCTCAATCCTGCTCACCTGCTCACCTCTCTTTTCAGACTGATTCCTGAGATCAGCCAGGCAGGGCTACCAACAAGGGGGCTCATAATTAAAATGTAGGCCTATGGGGTTTCAGCAGAGCTAGCAGGCTCAAAACAAAGCTCTATGCAAACATTTGGTATGTGGCAGGCTCAAGGTGTTTACATGGTAACCAGAAGGACCACAGTCCAGCATCGTGGAGCAGGAGAATTTCCGGAGTGCTGATTCTAAAGCACACAGGATGATCTAATGGCTAATATGGGCCTAGTAGAAACAGGTGACTAACTTAATAAAATTAACTCAATACCTAAAGGGAATCAGACACTAGGGACACCTGCACATCATCTTTCTACAATGAGATCATCGACTCCTTGGGAGGCGCAGTGACTTCCTCCTTGTAGGTCCCTCATCTGGAAACTTGTCCTTCCTCCTCCTGTCCTCAGGCCCAGCCCCACAGGCTTCGTTACCTAGAGTACTCGGTTGACAGAGTCAGCTCATAGTCCTTAGTCCTTGTTTCTGCCCAACAGCCCTGCTTAGACCTAGAAGTAAATCACTCAAATCAAGGACACGGAAAGCATGCCAAATCGGGGAGAGATCCTACTGACATTCATCAGTATTGATGGTCATCTGAAGCTCTAGAGACTCCAGAGTCTATGCTGACATATAATGGCAGAAAGTCCTTCTGCTTAAAAACCCTGTAGTTTGGACCAGCAAGGTGGCTCTTCTGTATTTTACGTACTTTCAGCTAAAGCCTGATGATGTGAATTCAATCCCCAGAGTCACCTCCACAAGGTTGTCCTCTGTTTTCATATACCCACAATGGCATATGCAAAACACACACACACACACACACACACACACACACACACACACACACATTTAGGATTCTGTACTTCTGAACACCTCACTTTCAGCTGAGCTCACAATTTTGAAGCATGTGCCCACACTGATGTGGTGTCCCACTGAGCAGGCAGAACATCCTCATTTTGCAAATGAAGAATCTGCTGTCTCACTTAGGGTTTCCATTACTGTGTTAAACACCATGACCATAAACAGGCCAAAGAGAAAAGGTTTATAACAGCTTACAACTCTCAGATCCCACACCATTGCTAAGAGACATCAGGACAGGAGCTCAAACAAGGAAGGAACCTGGAGGCAGGAGCTGATGCAGAGCCATGGAGGAGTGCTGCTAACTGGCTTGCTCAGCCTGCTTTTTACAGCCCTCAGGACCACCAGGCCAGAGCTAGCACTGCCCACAATGCTGGATCCCACAGTGAGCTGGGTCCTCTACATCAACCATCAATCAATAAAATGTGCCACAGGCTTGCCCAGAGACTAATCTGGTGGGGACATCTTTTTCCCAGTTGAGGTTCTCTTTTCCAGAATGACTATGTCTTAGGTCAAACAGATATAAAACAAGCCAGCTGGGGGAAGTTATGAGATGTACCCAGCAACAGGGTTAACTAGTGGCAGACACCGGAAACCCTCTGCTACCTGACTTCAGTACCTCCCCAAAACAGGGACTGCTTCTCTAACCAGGATGCATCTTTCCTGGAGGGACTGCCTTGCATTACTGTAAAATAAAAGGAATTTAGGCACTGACGTATTTATACTTTTAGAGGCACATTAACTCCCTGGGTAGAACATTTTTCTGCGTCTTTGCATAAGAAGAACTGAATCTAATTTTAGTCCGCTCACCAAATTACTGCAAATATCAAGCTATTGCAAACGTTCACTTAGCACCATTATCCGGTGCTAAACCTTGTGGATACCCATGTGTCAGAACTGTGTGTCCTCCAACACCAGCTAGGAAATGATCAGAAGCAGAAAGATGCCAGCTACAAACGGAAACATTAAATGGTGTCAAAGGAACATAATGGACCCAAGTAAGAGCGAGTCAGAGCTGGCTGACACCTGGAAGCCATCCAGTCTAGCGGCACTGGTTCAGCCAGATGTCTGTGTTTTAACAGAGTTGCTAAGAGTTGTGAGTCTGGGAAATCCAAGCATCCTACAGTGACTCACAGTACTATCAGGTCTTGAGAACAGAGTGCTTTCAGCTGGTCCTGTCTCCTCTTTTTTTCTTTTCTTTCTTTTCTTTTTTTTCTTTTCTTTCTTTCTTTTTTTTTTAAATTATTCACTTTACATTCCAAATATTAGTCCTTCTCTCTTCCCAATCCTCCCTCTCGAAGCTCCTCCTCCCATTCCCTCCTCCCCACCACCAGACCAGGAATAATCCCCTCAGGCAGGCATGTCAGTCACTACAGGACTAGGTGCATCCTTTCTCACTGAGGCCAAAGTGGCCCAGTTAGGGGGAACAGGATCCACAGGCAGGCAACAAATAAAGGGACAGCCCCCCACTCCAGTTTTGGGGGGATCTGCATGAAGACCAAGCTGTACATCTGCTACATATGTGGGTAGGAGGTATATTTTTTCATTTAAAATCCTAAGATCAACCCCAAATCCTGAGCATGGCCTGGGCATCTTTATTTTCCCACTGGAAATTCTTTTCTGGTTGACTGATTGACATGCTGTACAGGCCAGGCCTCTGCTTCATCTGCTCCAGGCTGCCTGAGTACCCAGATAAGGACTGCAGGTGCCAAGCCCTATCCTTTGCATGGGTCCCTGGCACCAGCCACACACGACTGTTTTATTGCTGGTGATACTGTAGCCTTTGGTGAACACAAGGCCGTTTTCTGCAAGACAGAACTGAAAATAATTCAAATCTTTTTAAGCCTTGGTTACCAACTTCTATAAAGCCAGCAGCTTTTCTGCCCTCTTGATAGAGCCAGGTATATGGTTTTATTTAGAGCTGGTGCCCCTCAGGGGTCAGAATGCAGTCCCCAGGGTGGCAGGCAGACTCTGGTAGGTAGGTGCTGCTGGTCTTCAAAGCTGAGACCTTGAGACATGCCAGTGGGATTGTGGACCCTGAGTCTTCTCTTTCCCTGCTTCCTGGCTGGAGATGTGAGCGCCTGCTCTCTCATGTGCTCCTGCCCATGGTGTGCCGCTCTCGTGCAAGGCCTAAAGTAATGGGCTGCCTGCTCTTAGGTTTGACTCCAAAATTATAAGCCTAAATGATTCTCTCTTTACTTCAAAGGTAGCTCATGACTCTTTTCCATGACACCAGCTAGACTGGTGGTTCTCAACCTTCCAAATGCCACGACCCTTCCTAATGTTGTGGAGACCCTCAACCATGAAATTCTTTTTGTTGCTACTTTATAACTGTCATTTTGCTACTGTTATGAATCATACTGAAAATATCTGTTTTTTGGATCTTCTTAGGCAACCCCTGTAATAGGGTTGTTCAGCCCCAATGTTGCCCCCACAGGTTGAGAGCGACTACCCTAGTTGGCCAGCTGCATCAAGTGAATGTCAGAAACTCAATGAAAAAAAAAATGTGAACAAAAATGTCCTACTTTCTGTGAGAAGCGTATGGCCATGGAGGTAGCTAGCGATGCTCTGGGTGAAGACTGGAGGGGTAGGAATCTGGTGGGAAATGGCAAGCAAGGTTTTCCCAGAAAGTAGGGTGTCTAGACCCATGGCAGAGTGTGCCTGATACTGAGTAAGAGGCATTCTTGTTACAGACCAAGAACTGAAGAGAGGAAGCACAGGTCTGCTTGGGATGCACTGTGGATGCCAAGCTGAGTGTTTTCAACTCAGTGACTGTAAAAGGAGAGAAGCGTATTTTCCTGGACCAGTAGGTACTATTGCCCCTTGGCAGTTGATGCCCAAAAGAACTAGCAGGATCCAAAAGCTTCTCAATCTCTCTAAAGAAGGAAATATTGGCCAGTATTGTCAGAAAGACCTCAAACAAGGGGCAGAAGCTCAGGGCCAGCACCCTTAAGACTCAGCATCTTGCCCCTCCACATGTTCTGAACACAAGCAGCACCAACATGCTGTTCTGAACAACAATGCACAGAGAAAAAATAAGAGGGACACTGCAGAGTGTGCTGAACTTTTCTCCAAGGGAATGAGGAAGGCTAAAGAAAATGCCTGGAACATACTGCCCAAGAGATGCAGCGTATCCTCACTGACGGCTTCTACTTCTGTGTTTCAGGCAGAGAAAAAAGGAAGAAGAAAGGGAAGGAAGGAAGGAAAAGAGAGAAAAAAGAAGGAAGAGAATTCTAATAGTAATAAATTATGAGACCTTGAAAAAAAGGTAACTGTTGCATATTTCATGGTGTTAAAGCAACATAACCAGTAATATTTACCTTTATATGTTACTTGGCCTTTTCCCCTCATTCCATTTAATATTCTTTCTTTGTTTTGTACATTTGGTGTTTTGATTATTATGTGGTGGGAGGTGTTTCTTTTCTAGTCTAGTTTATTTGGCGTTCTGTAGGCTTCTTGTATGTTTATGGGCATCTCATTCTTTAGGTTAGGGAAGTTTTCTTCTATAATTTTGTTGAAGATATTTACTGGCCCTTTAATTTGAGAATCTTCACTCTCATCTATACCTATTATCCTTAGGTTTGGTCTCCTCATTGTGTCCTGGATTTCCTGGATGGTTTGTATTAAGAACTTTTTGCATTTTGCGTTTTCTTTGACAGATGTGTCAATATTTTCAATGGTATCTTCTGCACCTGAGATTCTCTCTTCTATCTCTTGTATTCTGTTGGTAATCTGTGACTCTTGATCTTTTTCCTAGGTTTTCTATCTCCAGGGTAGTCTCCCTTTGAGATTTCTTTATTGTTTTTGCTTCCATTTTTATGTCCTGGATGGTTTTGTTCAATTCCTTCACCTGTTTGGTTGTGTTCTCTTGTAATTCTTTAAGGGATTTTTGTGTTTCCTCTTTAAGGGCTTCTACCTGTTTACCTGTGTTCTCCTTACGTTCTTTGAGAGTATTATTTATGTCCCTCTTAAAGTCCTCTATCATCATCATTAGAAGTGATTTTAAATCTGAATCTTGCTTTCCTGGTGATACGGGGAATTCAGGACTTTCTAGTGTGGGAGAACTAGGTTCTAATGATGCCAAGTACCCTGGGTTGCTGATGCTTATGTTCTTGTGCTTGCCTTTCGCCATCTGGATCTCCTTAGTGCTACCTGCACTCACTGTCTCTGACTAAAGTCTGTCTTTCCTATTATCTTGGTTGTTTCAGAACTATGTGGGGTGGGTGTTACTACTGGGGTTAGAACTGGGGCCCAAAATCTGCTTAGTGCTTGGACCCAGACCAGAAGGAACCAGTGCTCCGGGCCAGGAGTGAATTCCTGGGTCCTAGTGGGTCCCAGTTACTCCCTGTTTGGGGCAGGTGTTGCTTTCTCCTTACCTAAGATACTGCCCAGGTTACAGCTCCTGGGAGGCCCGTTTCCTCTGGGTTTTGTGAGATTGGGTGCAGAGCTGCCACCCAGGATCTGCTCAGTGCTCGGGCCCAGACCAAAAGGCCCAGTAATATTTACTATTGAACAGAGAACTGTGTGTGTGTGTGTGTGTGTGTGTGTGTGTGTGTGTGTGTAGTTACCCCTATGCTGTAATAAAAAAAACTGAACTAAAAACAAACCTAGTTAACCCAGGGAAAAAAGAGAGGATGCCCACTGTATCAATGGATATTAAATGAGTGTGTTCTATGTACTTGATGGAGCATATATGCACTATCTCAATTCTTACGAGCATGTAAGACAGGGACAGTTATTCCCAATATATAGAAAAGCAAACTGGGCTGGCAAGATGCTTGGGAGGGCAAAGATGCTTGCCAACCCTGATGACCTGAGTTCAAACTGTAGAACCAAGAAAGAAATGATTCCTGCATCTTTCCTCTTACGTCTACACACACACACACACACACACACACACACACACACAGAGAGAGAGAGAGAGAGACAGACAGACAGACAGACAGACAGACAGATATACACACAGACACACACACACAAAAAGAGAGAAAGAGAGAGAAACAGACACATGTACATAGATATACACACAGACACACACACACATAGAGAAACAGACACATACACAGATATACACACAGAGAGACATAGAGAGATGAACACATACATATATGTACATACAGACACACAGACATACAGTGAGGTGGTGCAGACAGACAGACACAAAGTAAAAATATAATAAAAATATAATAAAAATATAATAAAAATATAAAGGAAGACTTATAGAGCATATAAAGTTTACCAGTTGTCACGAAAGGAAATAGTGGTATCAGAATTTGAACCGAAAACCACCCGATTTGACACTTAAACACCACATCAGAATGCCCTGTGACAGAGACACTGTGATAATTAAATTAGATAACACATACAAATTAATAAGCACTCTATCTGATATCTTATAAGTTTGCAGCAATATTATTACAGAGATAAGAAGATTCTGTACAAGCTTGATTTTTCAAATACATAAAGAATTCATACAAGCACAATGAAAGCATGCAATTCAGGGTTAGACTGTCAGATATCACATGCAAAACCCTTTCTCACCAGAAACACAAAAAAAATTCAAGTAAAAAAAAAGTTTGATTCTATTACACATCTGCCATTCATAGCAAAGTAAGCTAAAGTGATAATTCCCAGAGTGGGTGGGCACTATAAAGAGTTACATTTGCATAGGACAGTATAGCAACAGATTAAGGAAAAAATTTACATGCAGCCTGGTATAGTTCTACTTTCTAAAACTTGCTTACAGGGATGAAGAGATGACTCATATGTTTGTTTAAAGAGCTTCCTGCTGTGCCAAAGGACCAGAGTCTGGGTCCCAGCACCCACCCACCTCAGGCAGCTCTCCACACCTATAACTCTAGCTACAGGGGATCTGACATACCTCTCTTCATCTCTGTGAATCAACACACACACACTCACATACTACACACAACAGACAGACAAGCCTCTTAAAAGACGGTAGCCTTTATTTCTGACTAAAATTATAGCATTGCTCTATTTATAATACGGAGACACGTGGTAGCATCCTCGAGTGTCATGCTATGGGTCAGCGCTGCTCCAGCACACTACAACAAGAGATGCTCTGCAGAGCCAGAAGGTTTATGAGGCTGGCATTTCCATGGACATGTTGAAGCTTCATCTAATGTGAATTCAGAGTGAATGGGTCCTTGGGGACTGCGTGGTCTTAATCATTTACGCATCTCACATTTGGCTTTAAAGGATGATCTTTCTTCTTTCTCCCAAAAGTGTGCACTGGTGGTCATTAGAGAGGACCCAGATGTCCCCGGCCTCCTGAATGAAGCAAGCTGTCTACTGAGGCCACTACGCCTCCTCCTCCTGTGGGCCTCAACCCTGTGAAGAATTGCTTCATTACTCAGGCTCGAGATTTGTGCCAGGAGAGTGACAGCGACTCCTAACAACTGCTTTTCCCTCAGTCGAAGAACAGAACACCAAGTCCTGTTAGGACATTCTAAAACATCAACAGCAGATCATTGAAATGAGCCTCCCCCCCCCGCCCCCCCCCGCCCCCCCCATCAGATCTCTCCACTATTGGGCATATTATGCAAAACACTAAACATTTATTGTAGCAACAAAGTAAGCCATTATATTGAAAGTCAAAATTTGTTCAGTACAAACAACTGAATCTGGATTGAAGATGCCAGTTTTAAATATCATGCAAAACAACAAAGCTGTCCAGAACTTAAATAAAATTTACATAGATATCTGGGGGGCAGGGGAAAAACAAGCATGCAAACCATAAGGGAAGAGACTGGGTGAATGAATGAAAGGCTCAGTTAAGGTGTACTGGGGGGGGGGGGGGAGCTGGAGAGATGTCTCAGCGGCTAAGAGCACTGGCTGTTCTTCCAGAGGTCCTGAGTTCAATTCCCACCATCTGTAATGGGATCTGATGCCCTCTTTTTGTGTGTCTGAAGAAAGTGAGTGTTTTAAAAATATTTTTTTTTTTAAGTGTAGCCTTGGGACAGACTGCACAGAGTCCTGATTAGTAGACATAAATGTTATGCAGGATTTAACAGCTGAGGAGAGCACGAGAAAACATTAAAGGTTGAAGAGAAATATTCAGGGAAAGAAACATGGCACGGGGGAGGGGTGCTCCAGGAGACTGGGATCACGGTATCATTAAACAGCGTATGCTACACAGGCCCTTGGACTTTGGCACCCTCATTTACCTGATCAGAAGAGTCCATGGTCAGCTGATCAACTAGCAGGCTGGAACTGTCCTCTGTTGCCCACATAATCTCACATAAGCTGTCTTTGTAGGAGTGGGAACAAGTTGAGAAGTGTTACCCATTAAAGGTAAAATACTCCTCACAGGCTCTTAAGTTTAAACATGTGGTCCCCAGCAGGTGGCACTATTTCAACAGGCTGTGGGATGTGGCCTATTTTTGAGAAGTAGGGCAGACTTGGACCATTAGGGGCCACCTTCTGGGGGTTTCAGTCTAGCCCTGTTTGGAGCCACGTTCTCTCTCTCTCTCTCTCTCTCTCTCTCTCTCTCTCTCTCTCTCTCCCTCTCTCTCCCTCTCTCTCCCTCTCTCCCTCTCTCTCTTTGTCTGCTACCTCAGAGTGACTTGCTGCATTACCCTAAGTCTGCATTGGTCAGGAGGTTGTCTTGCCATCACACCATCCCCACCTTGATGGGTTATACCCTGCCTAAACCATAAGACTCTGGCAAGTCTTAATTCATGGTGACATAGAGGTAATCTACAAAGAGTGAGCATGTGGAACTGGAGGGAATCTCAATGGAGCACTAAATGGGGTCCTTGGAAAGCTACTCTACACTCTGGAGAAAGAGCTGCTGCTGGGCTCTGGAAAACTGGCTAGGGCACATAAGGAATCAACAGAGATCTGTTGGCCTGTAGTTAAGTCATCTAGGCCACCCATTCTTTTAAGGAGTCCTGGGACTCAGAGACCAGTTCCTAAACCTGCAAGGGGTTATATTGTTCCTGGTCACAAGGTTTGGCTCAGATGGCTTCTGCTTTTAAAACTACTGAAGTAAGACAGGGCCACTTAAAGGCAGGACACATTCTGCAATGGGAATTTGAAAGGCAACTGTCAAACTTTACAGTATCAAAAAAAAATGGTTAGCTTCTAGCTAGGTATGGGAGTACTTCTCTGTGATCCTAGCATTCAGAAAGAGGAGGCAGAGGGATTCTGAGTTTGAGGCCAGCCTGGTCTACACAGTGAGATGCTATCTCAAGATAAATAAATAAAGTAAATAAAAGATAACAATAAAAAAAACAGCCAAGCAACAACAACAAAACAAAGTCATTACCCTCTTCTAAACTAATGACCTTATTTCATCATGAATCCTTGGACTCTAGTCAACATACGAGGGTGAAGAAATTGTTCACTCTTTTTTTTTTCTTTAATTCACATGTCTATTTCAATTCTAAACTGTTCTATCTCAAGTGAGTGTTATGAACCACTGAACTAACTTTTCAACTGCTTCGAAACATGTTCCAAAGTGCTGACAGGTGACAGTCACAGGTAGAAGGAGAAGCAAAGAGCAGAACCATGGCCTCTTGGGTGGCTCACACAGCATCCCCACCCTCCAGTCTCACTGAGCAATGCCTTGGGTACAAGTGGCTGCCACAGTTTGCTGGTCCTTCTGTAGCAGGTGTTCCATCTGAGCAAACAAGTTCAGCTTTCCCCATGCTTGTTCACTTATTATACAAGGTTCTCTTCCTCCCTCAAGAGACAAGCAGAGAGAGAGAGAGAGAGAGAGAGAGAGAGAGAGAGAGAGAGAGAGAGAGAGACAGACAGACAGACAGACAGACAGACACTAAATATCTCAGGTACACTAATCAAAGAAGAGCTCCATTTGGTCGATGGAGTCCCTGGAGGTAATCACCCAGGGCTCTTCTAGATTAAGGAGGGGTGACTTCAGAAAAGCTCAAGTCAACTGTAATGTTGCCCTTCACAGACTTTCATCTGATGACAAGGTGTGAAGGAACCCATGACAAATGGGAAAATGCCATGTAGAGATCACAGAGAAGAGGTGGTGGGAGGAAGGATGGAGATCTGTAGGCTGGGCTAGCCTAGGCTCAAGGAACACTCCATTTGGGTATGAGAAAATGCATGTACCCGCATGCACAGGATACATGTACCCAACTCCATGTTTCTGAATGAATGTGGAACAGTGGTACTAATTTTGTAGTCAGATGGGTTTGTCATTAACTGTATCACTGTCTATGTGACACTTTCTAAATCACCATCCGATGTCAGCACATCATAAGCCAAGGCCCCTCTCTAGCTCAGGGGCAGGATGATCAACTATTGATGGTTTTATGCTACGTGTTCCCCAAATGATACCTGGACTACAGAAATGATTCTATTAAAAAACAAGAAAAGAGAAAACCTTTCTCTCATAAATAAAACAGAATTTTTTTTTTTCTTTTGGCAACAGGGTCTTACTCCATTACCCAGGCTGCAGGAAAATCACTATGCAGCCCAGCCTGGCTTAGACTCACAATGGTCCTCCTATCTCAGCCTTTTAAAGCTAGTATTAATGTGAGCCATTGTATCTGCCTAAAAATCTGTTTTCTACTTTTAATGATAATAAAAAATAGAAGATGAAGTTGAAAATATAAATAAAACCACTCCGAATTCTGCCAACATTAACATAATAATCCTTTTAGAGAGGTACTTACAAGAGTATTGAGTATTTCGGGTAAAGATGTTTTAATGTAAATGCTCTATATAACAATCTAAAAGATAGATAGATAATACATACATACGATATAGATACATATGTAGATACATACATATATACATAAATAAATACATAGATACATACATAGATAAATATATAGATAGATACATACATAGATTTATACATAGATAGATAGATAGATAGATAGATACACAGATACATACATAGATACATAGATAGATACATAGATACATAGATAGATAGATAGATACATACATACATACATACATACATACATACATACATACACAGAGAGATAGGGCAAGCACTGTACCCTTGGATCAGAGACATCCTAAAACGTGTGGCAAAAACTTCACCCAGGAGAACTAAGGAGCAAAGGGCCTAACAGAGTCTCTTTCCAAACTCTACCTGAGGTTAGCCCCTTCCCTCACATCAAACTTACCCCTTCTCACAATGCTCCCTTTCCTACTTTTGCTTCCAAGCCCCAGAGCTTTTCTGTGCTTGGTGATATAAACCCCCCTTTCCTTCACACACAATGGTTCATGTCTGAGCATCCCAGAATTCCTAGGGATGAGACCCAGGTGGAGACTTCAGGACAATTCCACTTTGAAGTTCCAGGCTCTAACGCATACAAAATAGCAGTGCTGGGGCCAGAATAAACATCTCAGGACAGCAGACGGATGGGGCTCATTCTGAGCTTATGAATGAGCCAGAGAAAGAAAGGGCTCAAGGGAGGTTGTTGGAAGCTGAGTCACCCATGAGGAAGGGCTTCCCTTTGGGTTCAAAAAGTAGGAAAAAGCAAGAAAGTGCAGACGCTTTCAACTAGCTATCCCCAGCCTCTTCCCCAGTTCCAGACTAGCCCAGACTCTGTACAAATGATATGGCTTGGTGAGGAACGAAGACCCTCCTTAGAGTCTACAAAAAAAAATTCTCTAGAGTCCAAAAGAAAGTCACCTTATATCCTAGAGAAAGCAGAGCCAGGGGAAACAAGAAAAGAAACCTTTAACAACCAATAGTAAATGTAAGTGACAACCTCACTCTGTCCAAGGAAGAGGAAGGGCTAGTCTAATAGTAGTAGTAGTAATAACAACAACAATAACAACAACAACAATAACAACAACAACAACAACAGTAACAACAACAACAATGAATACCCACAAGATCATGCCGATAAATTAACATGGCGACTGAAATCTGAGGACACTTAAGGCTTCTCCAACATTACTCTCCACAGTGTGCAGGGAGCTGTTCCTTCATGTGTGCAGTCCACCATCTACAGCAGCAAGTGTGCATACACAGGGGCAATGTCCCAGAACCAAGAGCCCTGCTCTACCCTGCCCCTGCTGTGTCCTTAAAACATGCAGAGGGCATACCCTGTTCTTCTCCTTGGCCCTTGAAAGCCCCAGACACCATCTGACCCTAGTTCCTCCATCTGAGGGCAAAGGAGCAGAGGGCCCTTGCCTCTCCCCGCCATTCACACAATCCCACGTACCTTCCCTGAGCGTGTGCTTGCCACTTGGCTCATTTTCAGGACTAAGGGTTTATATAAATACAAATCCACCCAAGAAAGGAAAACTATTTCTCTTTTTCCTGCTCTGGCTAAAGTTCCAGCGCGCTTGGCTGACGATTAGACAAGGAGCTCAGATCAAAGTGTGCTAAGGGGCTGGGGGGGGGGGGGGGAAGAGCAGAGCCTTCCACTCACCCCTCAGCCTTCCAGTCTCATACTCAAGCAAGATCATAAAAAGCCTGCTCTGCCTGAGCCGAAGCGCTTTCAAAGGTGACTCTTCATTTACACAGCCTGTCACCTACTTCTGGGAAAAGGAGCCAGGCTCCAAGAGAGACTTTGATGCACACAGCCTGCACAGAAGAGTTCAGACTCAAAGATTCACTCTCCAGAATTAGCTTTCAGTGGAAAGTAAGGGGAAGTTTTATGACCTGCAATCTGAACAGCCAGCTGTGGGTCTTATCAGCATCATTATGGTTTTGCAATAGGAAGAGTTGGGGCTGGGAACCCTCAGGATGGTCAGAGACATGCAGTCACTTCTTGTCTCCTAACAAGGAATCAGACAAACTCCTTAACTTCACCCCTCCTTCCCCAGAAGAGAGGAAGGGAAGGAAATGAAAACGGGGTAGGGGATTCTTAAGGGTCTAAAAGACATAAAAAAAAAAAACAAAAACAAAAACAAAAACAAAAAAACAAAAAAAAAACCATAGACACAGAGCTTCAAGGCCAAAAGGAACCTTTATCCAGATCCACTTCTCTACTTGGCACAGGAATGCCACTCACATGTGTAAACAGGCTGAGAAGGGACATATCCCAACTCTCCTAAGACTCCTTAGCTTTGACAGCTGACAGCTACTGCTGTGAACAAGAGTGAATTCTCTTTCTGTTTGGTTCACTATGCAGCCCAGGCTGGCCCTGGGACTAGTGATTCTCCTGCTTCCGTCTCCTTGGTACATGGTGTGTATCACCATGCATGGCTTTTTATTTCTTGGCTATATATCAGGCAGCAAACAGGCTGTAGGCATCCAAACTAAAACCCAAAGCCATACATATAAAGCTAAATGACAATCAGGAAAGCACTCTGGTCTGGAAAGCACTATAGAGGTCACCAAAGGGGCCTAACTTTGTTGAGGATGAGAGGCCACCTGTTGGCAGAGACTTCAGTTGCGTCAGAACTCTCTGTTCTACACTGCTGTACCTTCCCCCTTGCTGAAGAGGGGTGGGTAGCTTGCTCAAGCTTTTCATTCCAACCTTGAGGGCAGAGCCCTACGGCTTAACCATTTCTGAATAACTCTGCCTTTCAGTATCATAGCAGTATGTCTCAGATCCAAACATGTAGACTCGAGGAGACACCAATATTCAGAATATAACAGGCACTGTCTTCAAGAACATCAAATGCTTGACAGATTACAGAAGGAACACATTGTGTCTACTCTTTCCCACAAGTTCTATGCTACGGAACTGGGGCATCTCCTAGATCACATTTGCGGGAAGGCAGGAATGCCACACAAGTACATGTCTTTTGGTTCCCCCCCCCCCCCCGAGATTCTGCTAGCATCTATTTATGGCTATTTCATTTAGGACTCACTGTGACCGTTATTAAAGAATGCCCTGCCGAGTTAACTCCAAGTCAGAGCTGTACAGTCACGTAAGTGGTTCTAATATCAACAACCTAGTATCAAATAATGGAGCCACACCACCATTGACCAATGGCTATTAAATGCTGTAGGTCGAAGGAGTTAAGGATAATTGATGGTTGTAAGTTCTTGGGGTGTGGGGGGGAAGCAGCAATACAGACATGTATCTAATAACTACTGCTAAGGGCAAATGTGGAAGAGGTGGTATTTAGGGTAAACAGCTCACCTACCTCAAATCAACTCAGGGAAGCCTGACTATTTCTTCCTCTGTTCTCGCTTTGACACCCTGCCTTTCACAAGTTTAAGGGTACTGTAACTTAAACATGAACCATATGCTAACAACCTTCCAGGAGAGCAGGAGGGTGGTTTAAGGTGAAGACACTGGTTCCATTTGTATCAAAGCGCACATGAGGAGTTAGTGTTAAACTAACAAAATTAGCTCAAATGGGCACTATTTTCTCTCCATCTGCTCTAAAAATTATACCACTTCTGAGAAATTGAATTGAAAAATGAATAACTACCATAATGGTCTCTATTATCTAGTGGGGAGCTTTCCCTGGCTTTTATGGGAGCAGAAGTAATAATAAAATAAAAAGCACTTTGTTTCTTGAGCTGAGAAATTGTGCCAAATTACACCTAAGCTCTTCAAGGAGAGCCTGTCTGTCTCAGAGAGGGTCAATCTAATGAAGCTATCTGAAATGAAAATGTATAGGCCGTCACCAACAGATGCTTGATTTTCAAACAGTGAGTGACCATGTTCTCCTCGGCAAGTCTATCTCTGATACCTCTAACAATATCACCTAACTGGGGCATCTGTGGCCTGGTCCCAGCTCAATGTCTTGGCAGCCTCAGTGCCCACAAAGTCTCCTCCTGTGCACACATGGGAGAGTGTTTCTGCCCCGTGTGTCCTTGCTGCGGCTCTATCCTGCCTTGTACTCTGCTGGGGACTGAGGATTGGAAGGAATTATGACCATCGATGTCTTTCAGAACACTGTGGGCATTTTGAACCAGTCTGGAGGTCAAACCAGAGCTAAGGTTATCTCAGGGCTGTATCTTCTGTTTTAGAGTCAGTGAACCAAGAATTTTAAGAATCCGGCCCCTTAATGGTTAAAAGTATTTCATGTGATCCCACATCAAGTCCTTTTTGAATACTGCACAAACCTATTCAAAGGAACCTGGAAGACACCAAGTCACAGAGTCACGTGACAACTTTAGGTGAAACTGATTTTTATACTACCTCATTATTCAATGAATCCTCAGATGTTTTCATAATGGAAAAGGTACAGAAATTTCTAATCTGTACTAATTTCTAAGTGTGTGTCTGTCTGTCTGTTGAGAAGAAGGCTTATATTCCTACCCACCATGGAACTCAAGGAAGTTACTGGGTCCTCTAAACCTTGGTTTTTCCAACTGCAAACTGTTAGCAAAAACTGCCTAATGTATATCTCATAGGAATGCTAAAGGAATTTAAATGATGACTTTAGCACTGACCTAATCCTAGAACTGGCACAGAGCAGCCGTGCGATAAATCCTTCCTTAGATTCTAGTACAACTAAAATGTAAAAATCCAACTTTTAGGAAAAGTAACTTCTCTAAAGCAGCGCGTGTTCTACCGAGATCTCACTCTTCCACAGGTTTCCTATAGGCGGACTTTGGCGATTCTACTTCAGAATATGTTCTCAGGGTGTCCACAAACATTGCAGCGTGTTCTGAGCAAACAACTGAGAACAGGTGGGTAACAGGATCCCACGCAGAATGCTGGTTGGATAAAACCACTTCTCACAATGTGGTGACATCGAGTGGCCAGCGAGGAAGGACGGGCAGGCAAGCTCTCTAAACAGCAAGGCAGTGAACAATGCATTGTTTATAATATGCTACCATTTAATTCTCTCTGTGTGTGTGTGTGTGTGTGTGTGTGTGTGTGTGTGTGTGTGTACATGTGTGAAAGAGACTACACATGTCAGAGACACACATACACACACAAACACATGTATGCACGTACACATGTGAGCCTCTGTGTATCTTGTGACCAGAATCAAGCCATAATAGCTGTTCCAGGACAGGGAATTCATGAAAAGGAGAAATTATTGTGTTCATTTCCTCATCAGACTTTTTGTACCATTTACAGTCTGTACTACTAAAAATAAAGTTTGAAATAACCTCACTGGGTGTGACAGCACACGCCTTTAATCCAGCACTAAAGGCAGAGCCAGACGAGCAGATTTCTGTGAGTTCGAGGCCACCCTGATCCTCAAAGTGATTGACAACTGTATGAATTTAATTGCTTTCCGTGTCTTCCCTAGAACAGCACGATGGTTGGAATTGATGGGTTCCCCCCCCCTCCCCCCGTTGGCTCTTATTTTGAATGTTTGTTCTCTAGCAAGTGGCTGGCAGGGAGCTCAGGAAACCTTTAGCGGGTCAGCTTGGCCACAGAAGTAGGTCATCAAAGGAGAGCCTTTGAAACTTATCCCTGGCCCTGCTTCCTGCCTTGTTCCTGATCGACTGTGATACAAATAGCTCCCTCTCTGTGTCTGTCTATCTATCTATCTATCTATCTATCTATCTATCTATCTATCTATCTCTGTCTCTCTCTCATGTTCCACCATCATAAACTGCACTGTTCCACCGTGCCCTCCCGGAGATAATAGGATTTCTACGGGAGATAGTAAGGCTAAAATCCCCTAAGACGGAAGCTAACATATACCTTTTCCCCTTTAGCCTGTTTCTGTCAGGTATCATAGTCATAAACATGTAAAAGTAACTAACAAACAACTTGGCTTACTTTTTATTTATTATTTATTTGTATTTCATGTATATGGTATGGGTGTTTCGCATACATGAATATCTGTGTACCCCATTCCTGGCCAGTGCCCACAGAGACCAGAAGAGGGTACCGGATTTCCCAGGAACTGGAGTTACAGAGTGTTATAAGCCACCATGTGGATGCTGGGAATTGAACCCAGGACCCCTGGAGTAGCTTCTAGTCTCTTAGCTGCTGAGCCTTCTCTCTGGGCCTGTTGCTTAGCTTCTGAATATTTTATCATAAAGGTCTATTCATGTGTGCTAGTTTAATATGTAAGTTAATATAACCAGGGTTTTTTTTGAAGGATGTATTCAGTTCTCCTTTTCCCCCTCTTTGTAAATCTGTCTGGTGTGTGCCCTTCCTTCCTTGTCTTCCCTTCATGTCTTCACGCATTGCGTGAATTTACCATTGTCTTCACGAAATGGTATTTTGTTAATTTTCTCTCTTCCTCATACGTTACTACTACTGTAAGCATAACCGCAACCTCTGTTTCTTTATCTGACACACTGCTGTTAACAAACTGCACGTATTATTTGGGGCCTCCATCACCTAATCTCAATGTATTCCTCCAGCCATTCACACATACATGAGACTGTCCTGTTCCCCACCCTCATGTAGCCCCCTCCCCCAACTTCCTAAACAACAGCCTCCCATCTCCATGGAGCCAAATCCTCACGTTCCCAGGACAACCCCTATGGTTCTCTCCAGGCCCTCCTTCTTGGGTCCTGCGAAGGGGCGGTTCTGATGCTAAGGTCCTGTTCCCCAATTGGTTCTTAATCTATCAGTAAAGAAAGCCATGGGCCAATTGCTAGGCAGAAGGTACAGAACTCCTGGGTCCCAGAAGGAAAAAAGGAGACTTGAGAGAGGTGAAGACAGTTCAGCATGCTTTGCAGAGAGAACTAAGCAGCCACGTGAGGTCTTGGGAGGAGCCACCACACAGGCCACTCCTACAGGTGGGTGGTCAAGGATGTTTAGTAGGGACTAGATTTAACTGAGCACCTAAAGTTAGGGTAGGTGGGAGGTGTGGAGCTAAGAGTATTGATAAGGGCAAGCTTTTCTAGGCAGGAGATAGTAGTGCCCAGCAGGAAAGTTAAAAAATGAACAACTGTGTGTGTGTCTTTTATCCTGGTAGCGCAACCCAATCCCGGAGCTTAGGCAGGGTAGTAAAAAGCTAAACGCAGCAGTCCCGCCCCTTCTCTTAGGATGGGACTGCATCAGCGGCTCCTGTGGCCAACCTCTAGTCTCTGGCCATTCCTTTAAACGGTGGCTCTGTCTAAGCATGGACTATGAGTCCAGGCAAAAACTACAGTACTGTCTGCATCATGGAATCTAACGGCCCAAAATAAGACTCTGGAGGACTTTAACAACCCGAACCATACAAGTGATTAAGACAAACCAGCACGGGTGGTAGAGAAACGCTTGCAAGCCTGTAGCTGCTTCCAGTTCCATTGTCCTTCCCTTCCCTCCTGCCTCTCAAAGCTGGCACACATGAGTCAGTGAGTCAGAGCAGTGACAGTAGCTGGCCACAGTAACAGGGCCACTCACTCTCCACCTGCTGGGGTCTGCAGGCCCAGCTGCCACTCCCTGCCCATCCCTTGGGTGTGCAGGGGCAGATGCCAGATGGAGACAGAATGATCTCGGGGTGGGGGTGGGGGGATTAGTGGCTTCTGTGGAAGCTTACAGATGCCTCTAAGACTGCCTGGCAGCAGATCCAAGAATCTTAATAAGGATGGGTGGGGGAAACGGAAGGGCACTCACACTAAACCCATTTCCACCCTGCATTTCTTGGTTCTTAGATTTCAGCAGGGCAGATCTGCTGAATGCAAGTACTATCTAGATAAGAAAGTTGGTATAGAAATTGGTCATCTCCCAGATAGGCTGTGGTCTTCAGGCCCCTCTGGATGCCTGAGGTCGGGAGAATACATATCAGTCACCATTGATCAATTATGCCTAAGCCCCACATTTTTTTTTTAATAAGGGGTGTAGCTTTCTAAAATCTCACTAGACAGTAGCAATGGTTTAAAACTTCCTTAGGTGTGTCTCTGGGATCTTACACTGTATAGCAGAGATGCCCTCCTCTGCACTCAAGCTGGAGAAAACCATAGGTGAGTAGGAGGTAGGCACCAATTCAGGTTTCTTAGAATCACTTAGGTGCCAAAGACAATCATTTCTCACAGCACTGCCCCATTTGACTTCCGGCGGTTCCTGTTTCCCCTCCTTTATTTGCAATCTGAAAATGTCAAATGGGAAAGTCCCCAGATAAGCAGTTGCTAAGTTTTACACTGAGTATTGAGTATCATGAGAAACCCTCTCCCTGTCTGATCTGTCCTTCCAGGGACAGAAATTACCTGTTCATCAGGGCATCCAGATGGTATATGTTACCTGACCAATAGTAATGTTAGCAACAAATTTTGTCATCATATTGACAGGTCATGGTGCTTGTGTTCAAGAAACCTGTGTTGACCCTAACAGGGGTCCCAAGGCACAGGGATGCTGATGCAAAACAGGCACCTAAGCACAAACGGGCCGGATAAACTCCAGCTTCAGACAGCCACACTGCAAGGCATACAGGAAGGGGGAAATCATATTTGGGGGACCCTGCATCATCAGAGGAGTACTAGGGGCACTGTAGATCTTGGAAGGACAGGCACCCTACAGATGAGGGTAACTGCTGGAATAGCATCTGATGAACTTCAGATAACCCTTGCATCAACAGAACAGTGTAGGAACAACAGCCGAAGGTGATTCTGTGTTCTACTACGTTCTGTCAGTGGGTCCCTGGTTTGACAGCTCTGACCTGAGTTTCTGACTCTCTACTGCAAAGCTCACAGGGTTGTAGCAAGGACTGGATGGGATCAACACAGACAAGTGTTAGCAGGAGTTCCCAGTGACCCTGCTGCAGAGTTACAGTAGACTACACTGTGGCAGCAACACGCAGGATGGGGGTGGAACAGCCACACTGTTCCCAGGGGAGTAAGAAACTGAAGTGACAGACAGGATTAATCTGGGGTGGGGTGGGGGAGGGCAACTAGAATCAAGAGTCAGGAGGAGGTGTTCAGGTCCTATATGGCTGCAGAGAACTGCTTGGGGGAAAGGAAAGAGAGCGTGTTCTCAGGGAATGACAGAGATGACATCGGAAGATGGCCATGCCTGAGGCAAGAGCCAGAGGGAACACAATGGGGCCAGAGGACAGGACAAGCCTAGCAACTTAGCTGGAAACTGGGTCAGCTGTGAGCAGAGGACAGAAGACAGATATGGAGAAGGGTCAGTAAAATGGGGACAGAGGGGTGAGACGAGTCAGGGACGGAGGGGAACGAAGGACCAAAATGAGTCAGGAAGCCAAGGTAAGTCAGGGGACTAAGACATGGACAGGGTGCTGGGATGGTGTTGGGAGATAAGGATTCAGATGGTAACGGTGGACCAAAGTGGATCAAGATGAAAACAGAGGACCAAGATGGGAACAGCTGAGTGGCCAAGATGAAGCCAGAGAGTTAGATGGGAACGGGCTCTCAGATGGAGTCAGGGGCCTGAGATAGGAGACTGACGAGTGAAACAAGAGGATGTGACTACAACCGGAGGGCAGTGGAGGCAGACGGTGGATCTGGGACCAAGCACACAAGGAAGAGGAGTTGGGGAAGAAGCATGAGACACAGGCCAGCCCCCGGGGAACAGCTGGGTTTTGCTTCCTGTTCTTTGGTTCTCTCCTCCCCAAAACCCTGGTTTCCCACTCTCAGATTAGACCTCAGTAGTTAAATGCAACTTTTACAGAAGGGTACCTCTCTTGATAGCTGTTACTTCTTGCAAGCTATTGTGCAGCTCCAGTAAAATATGACAAAATTTTCTTGAACCCTTGGCTTTATGCTGAACATGATTTTTGTTGTTGTTGTTGTTGTTGATTTGTTTGTTCAATTGTTTTTCTACCTTGAGGATCCTGTTGCAGAAGCCTGGGAGGAAAGGGCGGAAGCTGGGCTCTGGTGCTGGCTTGCTACTTACTCCTCTCTGGCCTCAGCCATCAGCTCAAAAAGGAAGAGACTGAACTGGTTTATCTCAAGGGTCATTTAGCTTTAAATAGTCAGTGGTGGCTGAAAATACCACGCAGGAAGATTTGCTACCTAATTTTCTAGGTGCCTCAAGTTCAAACCCGTGCAAGCTCAGTGTGAAGTAGAGCAACCTCCAAATGGAGCACACACACACAGCCTTGGCTGTCCTGAGCCACTGATCTGCCGATTCCCTCAGTCTCCATCCGCATTCTTTCCCACTCAGCATCCCAAGAAGGACAACCTGTGACATTTCAGCAGACCCACAGTGACTGTGGCCAGGTGAGGAAGAAAAAGAAAAATAAGAGAAAGAAAAAAAATTTAAAAAACAGAACACCAGGGATGTCTATCACCTTACTACAGGTGGTGCATCAACCATGTGGTGCTTACTGTCCCAGCTGAGTGCTCACACAGAAGGCATGCCTCTTCTGTCACAGCGAAATAGCCCCAGAGGGACACAAACAATAGCAAGCCGTAACTATCTCCACCAGGAAAAGGTGAAATTTCAGTTTTCACAAGAATAAAAGCACTGTGTTTGTTTGTATGTTTGTTTGTTTTAGCCAAGTGCGGCAATCTTCTGGCCTCGACCTAGTGAGGGTTGGGATTACAGGGATGAGCTCTTCTGTGTAAGCACATTTCATTCCCCATTTAGCAAAACAGGGCCCTCTCAGAGCTCACCACTCCATACCTTTGAGCCAGAGCTAAATATTTACATTAGTACTGCTCTGGTCTGACTCCCGACCACTAGTGGGCTAGGATGCCCACTCCTTGCTCCAGCCCCACTTCCTGGGGAAGTAAACAGTAGGCAGGCTGAAGAGGAAGGCTACCTCCACCTGGAGGAAGCTGACTGACTGCTCAAATCCCACACTCTGTTCCTCTTTAGTTACCCTGGCTGGGCATGTAATCCTGGCTGGCTCCCCTCAGTTGCACAAGATGCCCCTGAAAAGCCTTCATTAGCCCCAGAGAAGATAAGGGTCTCCTTTAATTTAGAGTGCGGTAGGCTGTGACAGGGTCCTCTGGCCTTGGCTCAAACCAGACTGCTGGAATGAGGGTTTGAAGGGCTATGGTGCTTTGTAACACACACACACACACACACACACACACACACACACACACACACACACACGGGGGGGGGGGAGAGAAACAGAGACACAGAGACAGATAGACACACATGGGGAGGAGGAGAAACAGAGACAGAGAGACAGATAGACAGACAGACAGACAGACAGACACACACACACACACACACACACACACACACACACACACTATACATCTCCATACATAAGCATCTTTCTACACCACTGGAATCCCAGCTACTTGGGAAGCTAAGGTGGAAGAACTGAAAGTTTGAGGCCAGCCTGGGCTACACAGTGAGTACAGGTAGAGTACTTGTATAGCATGTATAAAACCTTGTGTTCAAGGGAAGGAAAGCAAATAAGGAAGAGAAGATACTTCCTGGCACAGTGTTATGAGGTGACTTTGGGGGACAGTGACTATGGCTCAGTGGCTCAGGACTTGCCTAACACACTCAAGACCCCCATTTAGCTCTAGGGTAACTCACAATGGAGGATCCTGTTCTCATATCTCACCCACTGCAGAGATATGGACCATCTCTAAAAGACAAAGCATCTCTGGTCAGGACAGATTTAACAATTCAGAAGCCAGGCAAGGACTCCGGAACTCAGGAGGGTACCTATGCATTATGGAGCTAGGCAAAGCTGATGGGGAGACTAGAGGAACCAGGGTATCAGCATCCAGGCACTGAAGAAAGGCCATGCTGGCTTCCCACTGACAGAGCTTGCTTGATTTCCTGCTCTTAGACCGCAGTCAGTATTATATAGGCTAGACTCCCTGTGAACATCAGGGAAAGGGACAGAGGAGGCAGCCTGGGTTAGTGCTGCCCTGGAGAGCCAGGAAAGCATAGTACTACCCTCCCGGGTTAGAGATGCTTAGTGGTTCAGCCCACTGACCACCCCATGCTAGGCCATGTCCTATCCTCATGCCTACCCCCATCTTCCCAAACAATACATGACAAAGCAGAGAAGATCATGCAGAACGACCCTCCCTAAAGCAGAAAGGCTAACACCCTGAGCTCTGGTGCCTGGCTGCTGTGAAAGTCTGCAGGCTGCAGGGCTTAACGTATGTTCAGTATCTCACTGGGATGAATACTTGGCAGGGCCGGATTCCCTAAGCCTCTCTTGCTAGTTGGGAAACAGCAACTTCTCTGTCTTTCTGTGTGTCTGGGGAGGCTTCCTCTGTGCTTACTGTATCTCATCTTCAGTTATATGAGGAGAACAGCCTTACTAGATGCAGCGACATCCTAGCCTTCATTACTTCCTCAAAGATACCCCTCCCCCAAAGGCAACCACAGTCTTCAAAACTGCAGCCCCATCTTCAACATTTGGAGGGGACACAAAGGAACCCAACACACAGATTAAGGAGCCATTTGGGCTACTAGAGTTCTTCTCTGGCAGAAGAAACTGAGTCTTCCCTTTTCTTGGCCCCTAGGATTGTGAGCTTAGCTGGAGGCAGCTCAAAGGTAGAGGAAACCAAAGACACCCTCAAATGAACCTCTCACCGGCCAGCTGAGGCTAAAGATATACCATCCATGACTTTGCTTGGAAGAACTGGCAGAGCAGCTGCACCCCACAGGTTCTGGTCATAGACTGATGTCAACTTCCTACCAACTTGCTTCCTTTAAAGTTAACACATATTCATTGTTGGTGGTGGTGTTTTTTTATTTTTTTAATTTCAGTGGACAAGAACAATATAAAGATAAAAAATAATTATCTTCCTCTTGACTGGCAGCCAGCCATTCAGCAAAGTTAACTGCGGGTCCATTTCTTAGATTCCTTCCATAGCCAGCGGCAATAGACACAGGTGCAAGGTTGCTTGGATCCCAGGCCTTCCTGCCTACCCAGCATTCCCTCTCGTCTGCCCTCTTCGACGCTGAGCCTTGAATTGTGTGTAAGCACAAGCTTACGTAAAACCTTTGCTCTTGGGGATTCCCTTGCAGGTTTGGGGAGCCCTGCAGTAATTCTAGCCAATGAAATCTAAGTACAAGGCAGCTGGGAACTGCTCAATACTTTCCTGCTTCTTGATATAAGACATACCCATCTGGCTACTTCCCTCCCACACACAACCCCCACCCTTGCACCTTCTTCCTGCTGGGAAGGACAGACGTGAGATCTGGCAGAATGTAAACATCTGGTTGCTATGAGGACTGAGGCCCATAGAATCTGTACTGTGGACCAGAAACACAGCAGACAAGTCAGGGACAGCACAGAGGAGACTATACCAACCTGCCCAGCAGTGATGTGAACTTCTTTTTCACAAGGAAAATACTCTCCCTTTGGGCTTGCTTTCTTTTTCTTATTGCTCTGCTCTATTTTTTCCCCCATTGTACATAATGCTGACACACGCAAGGACATTTTCATGCGAATATAACTTTGACAGCATTGTTTTCTTTTTATAGCTACTATCTTCTATACCATCTTCAAAAATTTCTTTTTTAACACATACGCTATAAAGCCTGAGTCAGCCTTTTCCCCCAACACTGTGAATTGTTCCTAAGTAGTATGACAGAATGCGAGAACCGTGCTATTTCCAATATTCCTGTGCCGTGTGCACACAAGTGCTTCCGTTCTTTGCTAAGAGTCCCAAATGCATTTTGTGTTTTTGTTACTGCAGTAACAGCTACCAGATCAGATACTTTGTATACCACTAGACTTGGCAGCAAGCCCTTTGCCCACTGAGCCGTCCCACGGGCCCTCATTGCCCTTCTTAAACAGCGAGGGCTACTATGTTTCCCCACTCTCACTTCTGGAAGGACATCAGCCCACCTAGCTCATCACTCTTGTTGATTCCTAGTATTTATTTCTATGCCAAAGCAATTGGCCCTCTGACATACAAGCGAACAATCTTCCCTCTTCCCAGAAATTATTTGTTATTTGATTTCATTCACAGAATTTTTCTCCAAAGGAAATTTATTTATTTATTTATTTATTTATTTATTTATTTTGGTTTTTTGAGACAGGGTTTCTCTGTGTAGCCCTGGCTGTCCTGAAACTCACTCTGTAGACCAGGCTGTCCTCGAATTCAGAAATCCGCCTGTCTCTGCCTCCCAAGTGCCGGGTCTAAAGGCGTGTGCCACCACTGCCTGGCCCAAAGGAAACTTTTAAACTTTCACTTGACCTTTCTTTTCCTTTATAAGGTTTGTTAGACTCAAGCAGGGAAGGTATCCTCTACCTCCCCGCCAAGCTGTATCTAAGGTTTACTTCTCCCATGACTCTTACAAACTCAGTAAGTCTAAGACTACTCAACTGCCTCAGCCACCATTCACTGCAGAGTTTATTTCCCCACCCTCTGAGGGCAGCGTGAATGGTGGACCTCTGAGAGGGCCTGACTAAGGTCCTATCTCTATGGACTTTCCAGGTCATGACTGACGAAAATATACATGGGGCTTCCTTGTTGTTTGTCAGTCTTCTCACCAAGAGAATGAATCAACAGGGTAAAACCAAACACTGAAAACAAAGACCTCAAAAGACTAGAGAAACAGGAAAGGCCTCGCAAGCCGCTACCTAGGAAGAGTCACTTAAACTTCACATACTGGAGCATCAGATCAAAGGGATTGGGTGGATCATGGGAAATAAAATCTGCCTCAGGATTTTACCAGTAGCTTTGACCAATGCTTGTCTTTAAAAGAGGCAGTCGCAGATCTCACCATAGACTGACTGATCTGAGGCAGATCTCCTACCTCACCCTCTTGAGTTCTGGTATCACAGGTATACAATCAACATGCCAGGGTTTTTTGTTTGTTTTGGTTTTGTTTTTTGTTTTGTTTTGTTTGAGACAGGGTTTCTCTGTGTAGCCCTGGCTGTCCTGGAACTCAGGCTCGCTTTGAACTCAGAGATTTGCCTGCCTCTGCCTCCCCAGAGCAGAGATAAAAGGCCTGTGCCACCAAGAGCAGCTTGTCAATGTATTTTTACCACAATAACAGAAATGAAACTAGAACAGACAAGCCATCAATCATTTTTGCTTTCATTCAGGCTTTAAAATAGCCAATCAAAGCCGTGTGGTGGTGTGGTGTACACCTTTAATCCCAGCACTTGGGAAGCAGAGGCAGGCAGATCTACAGCATAGTCTGCAGAGCTAGTTCCAGGATAGCCAAGAATACATGGCGAAACCCTGTCTTGAAAAACAAAAACAAGCCGGGCAGTGGTGGTACACGCCTTTAAACCCAGCACTTGGGAGGCAGAGGCAGACGGATTTCTGAGTTCAAGGCCAGCCTGGTCTACAGAGTGAGTTCCAGGACAGCCAGGGCTACACAGAGAAACCCTGTCTCGGGGGGGAAAAAAAAAAAAAAGAAAGAAAGAAAGAAAGAAAGAAAGAAAGAAAGAAAGAAAGAAAGAAAAAGAAAAGAAGGAAGGAAGAAAGGAAAGAAGGAAGGAAGGAAAAAGGGGGAGAGAGAGAAAGAAAGAAAGAAAGAAAGAAAGAAAGAAAGAAAGAAAGAAAAACAAAAAAAAGTAATTAATCAAAAACAATATTGAAAAAACTGTGCATAACCAGCAATGGATGGTTATCAGTTTATACTGTCCAAATGCTTCAGAAAAGTCCTGATACAGACGCAGGTTCTCTGGTTCATTGTGGGCATGTTCATGGCTGTTTCTTCCCTAAGCCCTTCACGTGATCTTCCTGAAGTGCTACTCTGCATAAGCTTGACTCTTGGTTGGTTAATAGTTTTCCAAACCAAAGGCATCAGGCTACCTTCCCTGGGTATGGAAAGACTTCAAGCCTGGGGAGAAATGGAACCAATTTATCTATCACCTGTCTGTTGGGGTCCAGGAGTCACCCCACAAACCATACAAACACTAATCTCATCCAGACAGGGATAGTTTATTGAATATTTGCCCCAGGGCCACATCAGGGCCACAGACCAGACTCTAGAGCTAGCTGCATCCATAAGCCAGGATTCCTACAGAGCTTCTAAGCCTGAAATCCACAAACATCTGTGCCAAGTGACTAGTCATATCAAATCAAAGAGACCAAACAGAATTAAGAAACATATAAACACAAGAACAACTGGTGTTAGTTGGTTGGTTGGTTGGTCGATTTTTGATAATTGGGTTTGGGTAATTCAAAAGGTAAAGCCTGTTTTTTTGTTTTTTTCTTCAAAACATGGCTAAAACGTATGGAACAAAACCAAACCTCAAAACATGTGTCACAGGCACAAAATAGAAGTATATCCTAAACCTAAATACAAAACTTCTAGAAGAATACTCAGGTGAAAAGCTTCGCCTTAAAATAGGACAAAAAGAGCACTCAGGAGGAAAAACTGATAAAAGCAGTTTAAAAATTTAAACTCTTGTTCTTCAAAAGAGAGTTCAAAGTAGGGAGATTTAACAATATACACATTAAGCCAATGAAGTTATTTGTAAAATTAAAATAACTCCCAAGAAACCGTCTCCATAGGCTTTGGAATCATTCCAGGCCGGGAACAGCCTAGAAGCAGGAATGGCGACAGCCACCCGAACAGCTAGCTGCTCTCACAGCGATTAGCAGTACATGAGTCGTGCCAGAGAAACATTTGCTCATTAGTCCTCTGATGTTCCTCGTGGTAAACATAAAGAAGGGGGTGAGAACTTAAAACTGGATTCTAAACTTGCCGTACACTAACCTTTTTATGAAAACGCATTTTACACTGGCAATTTAATTTTTAGCGTGTTTAACTATTAATAAAGCTCCTCTCCCACACTCCCTCGGGATAGAACCCACCAAGTAGGATTTCACATAAAGAACTTAAAAGGCCCCTTAACCCTCTAAGAATATCTGGGGCCCAATAATATCATGTAGAAAAACCACTGGACGATGCAGTGCTCATGAACCAAGTGTGGAGTTGAAACTCCTCATGACTTCCTGCAATTATTCAGAATAGCTAAGCTAGGCACGTACACAATAGAAATATTTACATGAAATTTGAAATATGAGCAGTTGTACATATATTAACATATATTAGCTAAATGCTATGTCATTGTGCAGTTTCTTCTCTCTCTCTCTCTCTAAGATGATCTCATGTGACCAGCTGAGCCTCAAACTCTCTATTTAGTTGGACACTATCTCGATCTTTAATCTTACATTATATTACTATATTATATTATATTATAAATTATATATCAGTGACAATTTCAGTTATTCTCGGCTTTGAAATCAAAAGTAAAAATCGTCTTGTAAAAAAGCCTAATAAAAATTAAAATTCCATACAATATCCATTTTCTCTTTCTCCTTTCTGAGTACCAGTCATTTCCATACATTAGAAGTCTTCCTTGTTCTCTGGTGTAATAAAAACGTGACCTGAGCTAAAGAATGGGGCATTTTAGGATACACACAGGACATGCTTGATGCTTGAGGCAGACTTTAAGCCAATTACAAATTGTTACTTAGGACACAGTAAGATCTCTCAAACAAGTAAAGAGGCAAGCAAACAAGCTGCTATTTATAAAGACAAGTGCCAGCACAGCGTGGTGGGTAGCTCATGCCTATAATCCCAGCCCTTGGTAAGCTGATGCAGGAGGATGACTGTAAGTTAAGAAGTCAGCCTGAGCTGATGATCCAAATAAGCCTAGGCTGTTGAATGAGACCCTGCCAATTAATTAATTAATTAATTAAAATCCAGACAAATGCGGCTGTTTTGTTGCTGGTCTTTTCAGCCCTGGGAATCCAACCTGAGCGTACCAGACCATCAATCTACCACTGAATCATGCCCTCATCCCCTCCTGAGAAAATGCTATTAAGAAATGAGAGTAATATTGACAAACTACAACGCTAAGATTTATGATACCTCGGGCTGGCGAGATAGAGGACTCTGAGAGTGACCACCACCACGTCTGACAAGCTTGGTTCGGTCCCCAGGTCCCACGGGTGGAAGGAATGGACACCTGACCCACGCTCTGACCTCCACACACACAGTGAGTATCCCCTACCCCTTGCAACACACACAGACTAAAGAAATGCAAAAGTTTAGTCTGGATACCATTTCCTGTAGGAACTATCTGCTTTACAAATCACTGTTATTAAGCCGTACTGCCGTAACAAGGAAGATCAGAAAGGACCCTTTGCTAGGTAGAAACTAGCAGGTATCCTAGTTTGAATCCAGCTCCAGAGAATATGAACTGAGTCCCTTCAAGCGAGTGAACCACTTGCCACAAAGACTGTGTCTGACAGCCCATGCCCAAGCATCTCAAAGGCTTCCTGGGGATTTCTAGTGATGATGCAGGAACATATTATGCAAATCAACATGGACCTGTCAAATAAAGGCAGTGTTGCTGATGCTTACTGAGTTTGCTTTGAATCATTTCATCCGTAATTGGTTATAAATATCAGTGGAAAAACTTCTACGATGTCCTTTTACCATAACTCCAAGGAGTAACAGCCACGTCATGGAACCTAACCACTACTAAGAAACAAAGAACATCTCACTTAGTGTTTATTAACCTGGTAGCGATAATGCCTACATATGGCCTTTCCTAGATCTTCTGGGTAACTGATGTCAGCTCAAAATAAGCATTAAGGAAGGCAAAACTTTACTTAGCCTTGCTCATGTTTGGATTCATTTTCTCTTGGACACAGTATAGGAATAAAAAAATATACATATGTGTTTGCATGATGTAGCGCACTACTTTTAAAGGTCCATTGCTCAGCACCCCATACCTAAGCCTCTTTGCCAAGAACACTCTGTGGGTGCAATAAGATTAGCACCTGTTCCGTGGTGTTTTAGATTCTGGCAGTCATGATTTCACCAGCCACTTATGGGCCCTTTGATGACATCATCACCAAATTTTCCCTAGACATAAGAGTGAAGACTCTCTCAATTCTTATGAACACGGTCTTTTAAAAATATTCCTCTAGGGGAAATGGCAGTAGTAGGATGTTACTGGTACTTAGAATCCCTGCCTGCTCCCCCCCCCCCCAATTCTACCCACGATACTTCTATATGTCTAGGGATTCCTAGAAGCCCTGCCTGTGTAACCAAAAGAGGGTGTAAAGGCTGGTGCTCTAAAATGTCCTAAAGGTTCACTCTCTGCTTATAAAGAACATATTAGAAAACTTTGTAAAATGATCTACATCTTATACAAGTACATTTTCACTCTGGATATGCTTTAAGCAAAGACTAAGAAGTGTATGATTTCAGAGTTGATCCAAGATGGTCTGGATTCCAAAGACTATGTTCAAATATACAAACATCTTCATTTGAAAAACAAATGATTGAGCCTGTAATATTATATGTAAACTCAGAGAGTAAAGAGCTTCTTTGTACATGCCATCTTAAATGTCTTCATTTAGCCCTGAATAACTAGAAAGCAATTGGATGATGAGCAATTACAAAGCAAAACTCCCTACTAAAGGCCAACAAACTAAACATGCAACATCTAACATGTATGTGTTGAAAATGCCGAAGCAGGTTAGGTAGGCAACTCAGCGACACGCACATGTTTAACATGTGTATCTGGGCTGCGGCCCCCACACCATACAGACAACAAGAGAAAAAAACAGATCGGGGTGGGCACTGCACTCTGATGCTTTTTCTTTTATGTAGAAATTTCTTGTATGTAGAATGCAGCTCAGACAAACCACAAGTGTCAATTTTGTTGACTTTGCTTGTTGTTGTTGTTTGGTTTGTTTTTGTAACCTTTCTTTAATACAAACTGTCATCATATGATTTCTGTGGTCAAAGCAATCCTGAAGCAAGCACACTAAATGAACGCTAAGAGCCCTTGTGAACTGGCAGCCCCTTTTCAGATGGTCAAATTGAACAAACTGTTCATTTAGAAATGCTAAGGCCAAGGCTTTAGAGAGCTCCCAGGGTTGCAGAAACCTCAGAGGAAGCAGGCCTCACTTCACAGCTCCCAATGAAACCTGGCTTACACCATGCACCATGTGCTGAACAAGACAAAAGACAATCTCACTGCACTTCCCCAGTATAAACTACTCCTTATACTGCTTCATACTTTTATAAAATCCTATTTTGACAACTCCATATGAGGTTTTATGCATTTTTTTAAAAGATGAATGTGTGTTCTGCAACTGTACTAGAAATTAACCTCGCCCCAGTCTAAGCAAGGCGCAAGGCTAAAAATAACTAGGGTTTGCCTCTAGAGCAAGAATGTGTGACAGAGTGCAAAGATGCTCTTCCCCTGCAATGACCCAACCTGAGCCAAGGGACTGCCCAGTGTAAGTCTTCAAGGGAAGCCCCGAAAAGGGAAGTGCACCCCACCCTCATTTCTGGAGTGGCTACAATCGAAGAATCTAATTTTAGATGCTATCACTTCCTCTGTGAACAGTGAATCATGGCTTCAAAGTGACTAGGAGGCAGATGTAAATCCTACTAAACTTTGCATGGCAGGCTGGGATACTTTCACCTGGAGCTGCTCTGCTTGCAAACTCAGTCCTGGAACTGTGGCCCCAGCCCCTGTGCTTCCCCTCCCTTCTCCACACCCCTGCACCCTCCCCACCCATTCAGAACCTCCTTCTGAGGGAGCTAGGTGAGCACAGTAAAAGTTTGGAGGCTGTTTTCTGCAGGGTGTGTGTGTGTTTGTAGCATATATGGGTAGCACACACACACACAGTAGAGCATAAGTATGCATGATGTCTGTGTGTACATGGAGAGGCCAGAGGAGGATGCCCAGTGTCTATCTCTCCCTGGCTCATTCCTCGGTGATGAGGTCTCTCACTGAATGTGAAGCCAGGCTAGCAGCTAGCAAGCTCCATTCTCCACAAGCTGGAGGTCACAGGTATACATGCAACTGCACCTAGCTGGTTTTATTTATTGTCTTTGACATGACATGAACTCAGGTCCTCAGGAGAACCATCTCCCCAGCTCCTCTTCCTCAACTAGCACAGTGAAGTCTGAGAAATGCTCACCAAGCTTGCTAACCCTTCACCCATCCCTAAGCAATCCCAAGACAGAGGCTGACAGCCTTTCTCACCCAGTTCTCTGAAGATGCCTTGTACATCATCGCTCCATTTCCTCACTTGTCTTTCTCACTGACAAATTACCAGGTTTGACTAATGGGGGGTGGGGAAGCAAGAAACAAACAAAAAAACCCAGAAAGCAGGTGTCTGATGTGCACCAAAGAGTAAGAGAAGAAAGCAGGGGAGAGAGAGAGAGGCTCTATTCCAAAGAGAGAACAACATACGTTGTGGGTGCCTCAAGGGTGGAAGGTGACAGCAGACAGAGGCAGGGGAAGGGTGAGGCGAGGCTCACCCACCCACCCTTCCCCATGTCCCCCCCACCTTTCCCCATGTGCCCCCCCAACATCTGCTCCCTCATGCATACAGTCCCTGCCTTAAATGAGATACAGGAATATCTACTAAATTTAACCGTCACACCAAGATCAGTGAGGATAAAGCGAAATGGAAGGCAGAACTCAAGAACTCTCCCTTTTCACTATCTCTGAAGCAGAGCTGCTGGCACAGAGATAAAAGCCAGAGAGCAGAAAGCTCTTTCCTGTGCAGTGGTGGAGCCTATTTCATAGAAGTAAATGTCGGCTCTCTCTGGGGTCCTAACAGCATGGGTGACACTCGTGCTGAGTGACAGGGACACAGAGTCTCTACCACGGTAGCTGTCCTTTCACAGCCCTTCCTGGGACACAGACGGGGCTCTCAGTCTCAGTCTTGGCATCCAAAGAGGTGGGAGGGATCAGCCAGGAGAACCCCCAGAATCTTCCCTACAGCCTAAAAACTGTCTGACTCTAAGTCAAATAAATGTCACTGTTTCATTATCACTATTTCTCCTAAAGCCAGAAGAAAATGTCCCAGTGGTCCAGCTGAGGCAGGAGGATTGCGAGTTTGAAATGAAAGAAACCAAAACCCAAAAGCTCATAACTGATGAGAGCATGGATGATGATTTAAGCATGCCACTCGCTCATTATAGAACAGTCTTCGTTAAAATGTGATTCTTTGTCCTTAAGCAGGTTCCGTTACAAGCACACAATATATGCCTTGGCACAGCTCCTATCATTGTTTAAAATTAACCCGACTTTGTATTCACATCTTATCTGAGATCTGGAACTACACAACATTAATATGTGTACCTCTGAGGAGGCAGGGCTGGTGCCTGGCCGCCCTCTACATCCCAACCTGGGGTGTCTGTGCAAACACAGCCATGTGCTTTGGGGGGCCTCCTTCTCTGGTCTTTTCCCACACAACCCACCACCTCTATGCTCTGACTCTCCCTTACACATCCTCAAGTTCATACCACACTGTCTCTGATACTGGATCACCAGCCTCCCTTCCTTCCTTCCTTGAAACCCTGGACTCTCAACTCCTAAAGCACTGAACCATCCTTCTATATTTATCTCAAAGGCAACCTCAACCCCTTCCACTGTGCCTAGCACTAAGGCTGCTCGGCCATTGGCTGAGAAGCAAGAATAAGTGCTAGTACTTGGCATTTAGGTTAGTTGGTGGTGGTGGTGGTTGGTTGGTTTGGTTTGGTTAGTTGGTTGGTTGGTTTTTTTATTTTTTTTTTTATTTTTATTTTATTTTATTTTATTTTTTTGTGACAGGGCTTTCCTGTATAATAGAGCCCTGGCTATCATGAACTCACTCTGTAGACCAGGCTGATCCCCAACTCAGATCCACCTGCCTCTGTCTCCTGAGTGCTGGGTTTAAAGGTGTGTGTCACTGTGCCCAGCTGGGTTATTGGTACATTTTAAGAGAAGTCCTAAATGCAATCTGCATAATAAAGCAAATTCAGAGTGAAAACATGAATAAGGGCAAGAAAAGTAAAGTCAAGAAGAGGAATACTTGCCGGGCGGTGGTGGTGCACGCCTTTAATCCCAGCACTTGGGAGGCAGAGGCAGGTGGAGAGGCCAGCCTGGTCTACAGAGTGAGTTTCAGGACAGCCAAGGCTATACAGAGAAACCCTGTCTCAAAAAAAAAAAAAAAAAAAAAAAAAAAAAAAAAAGAGGAATACTCATTTTAAATCATACCAAGAAGGAAACTACCGAGATCAGATAAAACAGACTAAGATGCTCTTCCTTCGATATTTGAATACAAAGATGCTCGTTCATTCCCTTAAAGGTAGAGATAGATGTAACTGGCCTGCTGGCACCTGCAAGGAGAAAACCACATGGAGTTCTGTACAATGGTTTTAACTGACATTCTTTGTCAGATTGAATGGCAGAACCAACAGCAGAATTTTCCATACCACTAACACAAAAGCAAGCAAAGAAATAACAACAAAAGGGCTGGGGAGATAGAGTAGTGGGTAAGAGTGTTTGCTATACAAGCCATAGGGCCTGAGCTTAAATTCCCAACAGCCACATGACTAGCTTGGCATAACCACACAACTTCTGTCACCCAGTACCGTGAGGGTCAAAGACAAGAGGACTGCTGGGACTGGCTGGCTGGCTGCCCAGTTCCAGGTTCAGTGAGTGAGTGATCCTGACATCTGAGAATAAAACAGGCAGTGCCAAAGTAGGATACCCAACATTGTCCTCTGATTTCTCACTTGTATGCACCTACACACACACACATACACACGCATGCACTTGCACAGGAGGACATATATAGATGTACTTATGCACATGACCACTCACACACATGCACATGCATGCCTGTGTACACACATGCACACACACACTTGGACACACAAAGATACACTCTTGTATGTGCACACTCACACACATATGCATGCATGCAGGTGCACACATGCACACACTTGCACACACACACAGATGCACTCATACACACGTACACATGCACGCACGCATGCACCCATACACAGAGACACACCTACACCCACAGGGGCATAAGTAACCGCATAAGTAAACCACAGTTATGTACCCTCACATAAACACATAGTCAGAAATAGTCACACACAAAAAATTAAAACTTAGGAGCTAGCATTACAGATCAATCATAGACTGTGCACTTAAGCATGCGAGAGACTCTGGATTTAATTCCCAGTGCCCCAAACAAAACAAAATTAGAAAGCTTTTTAAAGAGCTTTCACAGTGACTGATCAATGGTGATAAAATAGCGATTGATCCATCTATAAAGCACAACAATAAATAGTCCAGACTCCTCTGTTTAGTAACGTCAGCACCAGCACACAGTGCTCCAGGGAGCCATGTCTACACTAGGGTACATGCTCAACTACTGTCCCAAGCAGGAATGAAAGAGGGAGAATGGCATCTGTGGGTCTGTGTGGGAATCGGTTCACAGGGACACCCACAGTTTCATAAATGTGCCTTTCCAGCAGGCTGGTGTGTCAGACTGTGGGAATGAGCTTTCCCCATGTTGCCTTTTCTAGCCTTGACCCTGAAGTTTTCCTTCCTTGACTTAAGTTTCCTATGTTAACTTTTGTGCCACCCTGGGACTACATAACGGAGCACACCTTATCTCCATAGAAACACAGTGAGATGACTGAGAGAATACTAGTTTTCCATAGATACTGCAACAAAAACCAAACAGGCTTCACACTCTGGATCTGCTCCTCCCCAGAGCACCAACCAGCCTGCTCCTCCCCAGAACACCAACCAGCCTGCTCCTCCCCAGAACATCAATCAGCCTGCTCCTCCCCAGAGCACCAGCTAATAAAGGCAACTCCCTCATTCTGGTTGCTCAGGCCCTAGACCTACCTATCTGTCTTTAGCTTTATCATTTGTTTGTTTGTTTGTTTTCTTGCCTGACCCAGAACCAATACAGCAACACGTTCATTGACTCCATCTTCCAAACCAGCCTAGAAGATGGCTTCTCACCTACCCTGCTGCTGTCAATCAGTCCAAAAGCGCCATGGCTTCTTGCTGGGTCCTGCAGGCCTCCTACTCAACCTCCCTGCTTTCTCCCTGCCTGTTCACTCTACACAACCCAGGGACCTTTCAAATATTCCATTTAAAATGTTCTCAGGCTAGCTGTGGTGTCACACATCTATAAAGGTTCCCATACTGAGCTCCCCTTGCCCCCCCACATAGACCAGGAATCGAGAAAATCCCTCCACAGACATGTGCTAAAGCCAATTCAAGAGAGGAAATCCCTCAGTTAAGGGTCCCTCTTTCCCAAGGGTGTCAAATTGACAAGTGAAGCTAATCATGACATCTGGTAAAAAAAAAAAAAGTCACTAACAGCTTTCATTTGGAATTATATTTTAATCATTTTGGATAGTAAACTTAGACAATGGAGACAATTATCTTCCTTGGAATGGATGCCAGATGTGGTGTATTTTTAGAAAAATATATCTTCTTCCAGGACAATCATCAGGCAGGGCCTACCACCCATTATTAAAAACATTCTTAAATTTGGGTTTCTTCAATACAGGACAACTTAAGGTGGACAGAGAGTCCGCATCAGCCATTTGAGACATGGGGGTGGGGGTGGGGGGCAAGAGGAACCAGAGTAAACACCAAGTTCATACTGTGAGGGAACCCTGGTTTAGAGCTGCTTGTCACTTGTCTAGAAAGCCCAGTCTCTGCAAACAGCCACGATACGGTGGTGTACTAACTTATCAAGATGAAACTAAGGTTAAACCTCAGACTCCTCACGGTGCAGATACACACAGTACCACAGTCTGAACCAAGACTCCCTTGTCACACAGGTTTAAATCCATCTACAGTGAACCCTTTATACATTGAGATTACATATGGTTTTTATGGCTGTGATAAAGCACCATCGAAAGCAACCTGGGGAGGACAAGGTTTATCTGGCTTACACTTCCATATCAGTCCATCACTGAAGGAAGACAGGAAGGAGCACCCATGGAGGGGTGATGCTTACTGGCTTATTCCTCACCCTGGATTCTTACAGAACCAGAACAACTATCCTAAGGCCCACAGTGGGCCAGGCCCTTCCACATTATATCACTAGTTAAAAATAGGCCCTACACAGTTTGACTACAGCCCAACTTTCTTAATTAAAGTTCCCTATCTCAGATGTATCAGGTTGTATCAGGATGACATAAAACTAGTCAGCACAGCAACTTAAATTCAACCTTACTATAAAGAGTGAGAAGAGTGTGCCCCACATCAACTCTTTCAAATAGTAATTATTTACCATCAAATCACTGGGCAGTGGTACACTCTGCCAGATCTTATAATTCCCATAACGTTTAGAATTCCCATTTAACAGTTTTGCTCTACAAAAACAGCCTTGGGTGTACAGAAAGATTTCAGTGTGATGGTTTTCAGCATGATACTTTAGTGGCGAATTAAAGGAGAAGGGACATCAGTGAGCAACAATTTGGGAAGGGTCAAAGCACAGAGTGGCAGTGCGAACAGGTGTCAACAATGATGTTTTACAAGAGAAGAGTAGAGATGAGGTTTACAGACTGTAACTAGTGATCCGCGGATGATGAGAAGACAAAGGATTTGTATTATTCCCAGTTCTATGCCATGGAAAGAAACATACTTTGCTTTGGGAGCTGTAGAGATGGCTCAGAGGTTAAAAACACTTAGTGCTCTTTCAGAGGACCAACATTCAGTGCCCAGAACCCATATGGTGGCTCATAACCATCCACGACTCCAGTTCTAGGGGCTCTAACACCTTCTTCAGACCTCTGTAAGCACTGCACCCATATGGTACATGGGCAGAATATTCATAAAACATAAATCTAACAGATTTCATTTTCACAATTTTTACAATTTAAACTCTGTTATGAAGATACCCCAATAGGCTCTAGGATCCCCATCAGGAACAACCACATGAGCTCAGAAGCAAGTCACCCCCAAAGCCCTGTGAAATGGATGCACCATGACCCAAACATAAGCATATTGGCCAGCAGATGTGATGATCCGAACGTGAGGTCCCCATAGTCTTGAATATTGTATCCCCAGCTGGTGGTACTATTTGACAGGTGTATGTCATGTCCCCATGGTCTTGGGCATTTGAATACTTGATCCCTAGCTGGTGGCACTATTTGAGGAGGTGTGGGAGGGGAGACCTTGTTGGAGGAAGCATGGCACCAGAAGTGGGTTTTGAGCATGTAAACACTTGGTACGGTTTCTAGTTCACTCTCTTTGCTTTGTACTCCCTCTTCAAGATGTGAGTCCTCAGTTTCCCACTCTTGTCTCCATGCCTTCTCTCAGTCATGAAGGATTCTAACCCTCTGGAAGGGTAAACCTAGACCATCTCTTTCTTCTATAGTGTCGTGGCCATGGGGTTTTTATTGTAGCAATAGAAAAATAACAACTATACAAGGCCTCTCTGTAAGGGGAACACAAGACTTTGGGGGTTTTGCTTCCAATAAAGTAGTTAGAATTATCTGGAGAGACAAAGATTCTGAAGTAGAAAGCATTTGTAGAAAAGGCATATGAGCTACAATACCTGAGCCAGCTGGTGGGTACACACTGAGAAATATAAACTATTTGTGCTGAGACTCATTGTCTATTCACATCTTCATGAAGTCTCCTTACAGACTCATGAGGTGATTTGCAGTAAATTCCTTGCACATTCCACACCTTCAAAACACACTACTAAAAGCCCCCATTACTGTCAGTGCTGAAAGGTAGATTTCCACTTCCTACTGCTTTAACCGTCAGTTTGCCAAGCCATGCTACTCATCAGTGGAATATGTGTGGAATAATCAATACTCGCAGAAGCCCAAAGAGCTGAGTGACCTCAATTGCCTATCATATTTATGCCAAAGAAAGCAGACATTAGTAAGCGCAGTGAACGCGATATGACACCCCATGTTCAATGCATGTACATACAAATATCATTCTAGTCGAGATTCTGGTTCGCCATGCCATGCCAACATATAAGAAGGAGCAACACAAAACTAGACACAGGATAACAAGCTTCTGGGAGCGGCACCATGTCGCACACGGCCTCCCTGGACTGCACTGGCTAATCCTCGGTTTCTGTTTCTTCAAACTGCCATCCACAGGGTCTCCCACCTGGCACCCAAGGACCGGAAACTGCCACGTGTGCCCTGCAGAAGTCTCATCTTTAGTCACGCCTACCACGTTTACCATAAGAACACTCCCGCTGGTCTTCAAAAAAAAAAAGGAACATGACCTTAAATTCACACACAGCTGAACCACGCTGGCCATTCTGAAGTAGTGACTCCTTTCCGTTTCATAATGAGTGAGTCAATTAGGATTCCACCTAAAAAGAAGTCCCCTAATCCATTTCCTTCTCCACTCCATGCAAAGGAAGAAAAGCAAAAGCCATTAATACAGAGACAACTGTGTTAATGTATAAAAAGGACTCATGGGGATGTCAACGTCATGTCACTGTTTGGCCTCCGTGAGAATATTAAAATGCTTACACGAGGTGAAGGTTAGCTTACTGACATGTCATAGAGTAGGCTGGATTTAAACAATAAGTAAGTTATTCAAGAGAGAAAGGACAAAACTTTCGGTCTTCACATGAGCACTCTTCTTTTCAAAGCAAACAAAAGCAGAGCGTGCCCATTAGGGAGGCACCAGCAGGCAGGGTGGCTTAGCACAAAGGAACAACTGTCCACAGCACGGCTCCCAATAGACAGAGCCAAACAGGCTTCCTGTAATACTGGCTTAGAAGAGAGCAAGCTGCATCCGATCATCAGGGCCCCCCAGTCTCCGGCACTGAAGGTAGGAGAGAGATTTACTCTGAACTCCAACAACCACTATTATACTTATTTCCTCTTAATTGCTAAGTGGCTCGAGTTACCCTTCCCCCCAGCATCATGGGAAAGGTACAGAGCTGAAAGAACAGTTCTCTACAGTAATTAACCCTGCGAGCCCACAGTTCACGGACTCTCCTTCACCAGCCCAGACACGTAGGTGTGTGTGTGTGTGCATGCGTTTCATGCCCGGAAGAAGAAGTCAGGGTTATCATAATGTTCTTTTTCTGGCCCCATTTATTTCTCTGGAGCCTCCTCGCTATTCAGCCCAGGTCCAGCTCTGACACCGCACTCCAGTAACCTAGGTGGTGGCTTCATTGTGCTTCTGTGTCTAATGATACCTTTTGGCAAAACAGCAGACAGGCAAGGGGAGATAGCTTTACTTTCTAGCAGGGGCTACCAAAGTCTTCGGAGACCTCATGGCTCAAGACCTTCATTGCCTGGTGTGGCCCCGGGAAAATTCCATTTCGATAAAAGGTACTTTCCTTGAAAGATGCAGACAGAGAACATCTATATCTTCACAGAGACTACTGGACTTCCCTTGGGATGATTGAATCCTTCCAGGAAGATAAAGGAAATGAATGAATGACTTAGGACTCCCACACTCTGAAATCTTCATGTCCAACAACACGGACAGCCAATACTGTGTCTGTTCCAGGGAAAACATTTTTATTTTACTTGAACTATTTTGTCTTGATTAGGTTTAAAACTACCAAAGCTAAAAGTCAGACTGCCTAGCTCTAGTGAGAACTACAGGCTAGGAAACTGGTTAGTCAAACTGTTAGCTCTAATGGTTGGTAAGGGTTAATTTAATAGTTACTTAAAGGCAGGTATGGCAGTCTATGCCTCTAACCCGCAGTTCTGGGCTAGCCAGGTCTATATAGTAGATTCCAGGACAGCCAGGGCTATATAGTGAGACCTGTCTCAAAGGGAAAAAAATGTCAAAGGCCAGAAAGTCTGCTTTGGGATTATATCTTCTAGAAATGAAAGAGATGCTAACAGCCATGAAACCTCAACATTATGGCTGCCTAAAGAAGACTTGAACAGTGAGGATGCCCACCCTTCCTTCCATAGGTCAGCCCAAGTCTAGGAAGACCTTGATATGTCTTAGTTGGGATATATTAAGTTTATACCTTCTTTGGATACAAAAATATAGTTTCTAAGTAATGTACACCAATTAAATCTGAAGACTTCATGAAACATACTAATACTAAAAAAAAAAATTCATCATTTATTTGAAATACAAATTAAACAGTACATGCAAGCAAGGGACATACCTACAATTAGTACCTTCGTGTGTATTTATCTGTGCACTGGATATTTGTACTGGAAATGTTTACATTGTCCTAGGAGCTGGGAAACAAAGGTAAATTAACACTGTATCTGGATGTATCACTGTACCTGGATGGTACCTGATGCAGACACATTCTAGAAGCTCAATGCAGGCATGAGAACCAGACCTGAGGATAATGCAGGTTGAAGCCTCAGTGTGTGAGCCATAGAAGGTTCCAGGCTGTCCCCAATCCCACCTTGTTCCACAGAGGGGATGGGATGAGGGGAAGGAGAAGTTATGTTCTAAATGAGGTGCCCACCAATGAAATCCCTCACAGTGAAATAAGCATCACAGAACTTACTTTAACTTGATTCTAATTCAGAACATTTCTAAGTGCTCAAACGCTCTTCTACAGCTGTACTCCAGCCATCTGGAGACACAAGCTCCAAAGTACCGTTGACGTTTCTAAAACTTCCAGGAGAGAACTTTCCACAGGCTCATGTGAAAACAAGACAGAGCTGTGGGCTGCCTGCCGTGGTTGTCTATAGAGTTCATCTGGGTTAGAAAAACAGGTATTTATTAATGCTACACTGCTTCCCATACAAGCCCCAAAACCTAAATAACAGGCCTTTTGCTAGTATCTGAATCAGAAGAGAGTTACTGTCAAAGTCATGTGAAGGGAGTCAGAGAACACTGGCCATCAAACAGACTAAAAAAGATAAGGATTGGGATGGTCAGATTGCTCAGTGGTTAGAGTGCTTCTAACTCCTCTTGCAGAGGACCTGAGTTCAGTTTCCCCACATCCCTGCTCAGCAGCTCACAACTGCCTTTAATGCTAGCTCTGGGTGTGGCAGGGCGAGGCAGAGCAGGGCAGTGGGGAGATCTGATGCCTCTTCTGGCCTCCATGGCAACTGTAACTGATGTTCACACAGATGCACATACATACAAATAACTAAAAGTTTCCAAAAAATTCTAAAAACCGGACAAAATGGGTACAAAGTAAACCACTTGCCTGTCTCAAGAGCCGGTGAGTATGGCCTGGATGGTACCTGATGCAGACACATTCTAGAAGCCAGTCTTCATCACTTCCGCTGACATGTACTTCTTGGGTGCATGGCTCTGAAGGAAGATTTGGGCCCTACAGATGGGAGCTCTCAAGCTATTCTTCACACCAGTGGCCCCGAGAGCTGAGCAAGGCACCAGAGGATACTGGTCAGGCAAGGTCAAGCAGAAATAATGCTGCCATGACCACATTAGTCTTCGTCAGGATGCCAGGGCAGGCATAACGTACACCTGACAACAGAAATAGCTGACCAGGAAAGCCCTCGAGGCCTCATCAAAGAGCTGCATCACACCACCTTGGTTTGGACATCATTCTCTAAAATGCAGGTTTTCTCATAAGACGTCAGGGAAGAAAAGAGGCCAGAGTGAGGGGTCGTGTGTACCTGCTTCCTGTTGGAGCTCTCAGGAGCACAGAAAGCAGGATATCCAAGACCAACATCAGGCAAGGCTCAAAATACAAAATAAGGACCACAGCTTGAGTCTGAAGACTTTAAATTGAGTAATTAGCTTGACACTATTTTACTAACGAGACCTTGCTTGGGAGTACATAAATACGAACTTAGTCTGTTCCCCATATATGGCATTACTGTGACACTGAGCACCCCACAAACATCCAACTGATGCCAATGTATGGTGTGCACAAAGTTTGGACCCTGGGAGCCAGAGCCTCCACCAGCATAAAGTAGTTTATTATTATACACAGAAGACTTTGCACCCATGTGGTTGTTTCTATCCTGTCCTTCCAGTCAGTCAGGTTCTCTAACGGATAAAGAGAAATACACTTCAGTTCTCATCTTTCAAGGACCCAACACTACAACTCACTCTAGACCAGATATCTTATTTAAAAGAAAAATCACCCTATGCATGCGTACGGGTGAGAACCTTTTTATAATTTTATTTGAAAGCAATACAAAGGAAAACACCTTGGAAAACAATAACAAATTCTAAGGAGAACCTTTAAAGGCCCCCAAATTCGGCCCATTTTAAACAATGCAGGGGTAGGGGGAAGTCACCAGCTCAAAGGAGTGAAGTTCAAATAGAAATCTCCTAAGTGATCAACAAATAAATTTCAGCTGTGACCCTCGTCTTACTGTGATAAAGTCAGAGCAGTGCTCTCTGGCTGCCCGGCATAGGCTAGTTTGAGAATAATTCCAGATATCTGACTCCAAAATGAGACAGCTTCCAGGCAACAAGATACCAGCTTCTTCTCCTCTGAAACACAGCCAAGCTCCTGGGCTTAGGGACTTTCTCTTATTCAACCACAAATCATATAATCCCTTCAACCACATCAGTCTGTCTGTATGAATGTATAGTGTGTGTGTGTGTGTGTGTGTGTGTGTGTGTGTGTAGTTTATAGTACATAGAGTATAGACAACACACAAATAGTATGTGTATAAATTTTTGTTAAATGAGTACAGACAACTACCAACTGAGATGAACTTAAACTTTTTAATTAAGTCCAAAAATAGTCTTGTCTAAATTCACTCGATACATAACTGCCTTTTAACTACCTGTTTAACAGAAAGTAGCTTTTACACATTGGTGTTTCAAAGCAGCTAAAACTTAAAACATGCTTCACTATCTGTGCAAGCTCCACCTGCTGACCTGTCCCCCAACACACACACACACACACACACACACACACACACACACACATCGTGATTCCCATTCACCAGCACCCAATTCCCAGAAGTCATTATGACGAAGACCTGGGTGACAGGGCAACCCAAGAAACAGGAAGTAAAATGTTCCAACACAAGAGGTGGTAGGTATGAGGATTCTGCAAGTCTAATGCCCATGGCTGAACTAGAACAACAGCCATTCAGTGTTTGGACACAAGAGAGGTGCGGGAGGATGGGAAGGGGAACAGGCAGTTAAGAAACCAGGAAGGTAAGCTGGACAGTGGTGGCGCATGCCTTTAATCCCAGCACTTGGGAGGCAGAGGCAGGCAGATTTCTGAGTTCGAGGCCAGTCTGGTCTACAGAGTGAATTCTAGGACAGCCAGGGCTACACAGAGAAACCCTGTCTCGAAAAACCAAAAAAAAAAAAAAAAAAAAAAAAAAAAAAAAACCAGGAAGGAAAGCTAGGGAGATGGCTCAGCAGTTAGGAGCACTGGCTGCTCTTCCAGAGGACCTGGGTTCAATTCCCAGCAGCCACATGGCAGCTTGCAACCATCCATAAAACCCATAAAAAATCAGGGAGTCTGATGCCTTCTTCTTGTGTCTCGGGGCACCAGACATATAAATGGTGGACAGACATATGTGCAGGCCAAACACATAAAGCAAAACTAATAAAGAAAGAAGCCAGGAAAAGAGGTAAGGCAATCCGTTAAATGCTCACTGCATGGTAAACACTGTGTCATGCATGTTTGCACAAATTATTTTATTTACTCCTTATAATAACACTATGAGATAGACTTTGGCTTTTTAAGACCAAGAAAGTGGACTTGGCTGTCCTCGTATAACTGAAATCTAAATATACAAAATAATTATCTTTGTACTTCTATTTGATAATTTTATTAAATGAAAGAACATTTCATTTAATTTAAAACTCTATTAAATATAAGAAAACGTAATTAATTACATAGCACATCCCAGCTGTAATGAACAACAGTGACAGATTCATTTTATTAGAATCTACAGTCACAAACTAGGTCCTACCCAACTGAAAAAAAAAAAAAAACTACATTAAAAATATTTCTGCCTCAAAAGATAAAAAAATTTACTTCACAAATTGTTCTATTTTATAATCTTTTGTATGTTTTCCACATTGCTCGGAGCTGAAGTTAGATGTGGCCCTGAAGACTTTTAGTGGGGTTTTTTGTTTGTTTGGTTGGTTTGGTTTGGTTTTCAAGACAGGGTTTCTCTGTGTAGCCCTGGCTGTCCTGGAACTCACTCTGTAGACCAGGCTGGCCTCGAACTCAGAAATCCGCCTGCCTCTGCCTCCCAAGTGCTGGGATTAAAGTTGTGCGCCACCACTGCCTGGCCTGACTTTTAGTGTTCTTATTGTTAGGGTTGTTGTGTTTCCTGTAGTGCTGGACACTGAGCTCTGGAACCCAGGGCCTTACCAATGATAGACAAGCCTCTGTCACTGAAGGGCACCCCAGTCCCAAAAGAGTTCTGCTGAATTTCATGACTGTGTGTGATTTCATTAGAAAAAAACTGTGTGAAGGAGGGACATTTAAATCAAACTTTCTGCAGTTTCAACTTTTCCAAGGAGGTACAGGATGGTATAAGCTTTCCTGAGCAAAAGATAAGGGAGGGGAAAGACAAAGGGTACATGCTGCCTCCACCTTCTTGTCACACACAGAAAAGATATATATATTATATATGATATATGATATGTTTTATATTTTTTCATTTATAATTTATGTATATTTTTTCTTAATTTACCAAGAAAGATTTTCAGTGATATGAACTATAAATTAAGACTAATTTGTACCCCAAGACTATTGTTGAATGGATATGAGAAAGGCTCATATGACATTGGAAGGACAGCAGGCCAGAACTTCTCTGAGATAAAAGATCATTCTGTATTCCAAATGTGATAATGGTTACATGCATCTAAACATGGATTGAAATTCAGAATTATAATAAAAAACAGTCAATTTATGGTATGGTAAGACTTATAAATAATAGTCTAGTTATAAATGACATTTGGTTTGGTTTGGTTTGGTTTGGTTTGGTTTGGTTTGGTTTGGTTTGGTTTGGTTGGGTTTGGTTGGGTTTGGTTTGGTTTAAACAGTGCTAGAATCAAATCCAGGGACTCACACTGCCTCTCAGCTGTACCACTAACCCTTGCTGAATTTTGCTTCATTTTGTGGTGCCAAGGGTGAAAACCACAGCTTTGTACATTCTAATCAACCTATTCCTATTTTCAAATAAGAAAGCCACAATCCAAAGAGATTAAATAATTTGCCCAGGATTATATGCCTTAGGTAGCAGATATAAGATTTGAAGCCACATGTAACTAGTCCCAAAGTCTGCCTCAGAGTGCCCCCTTTTAACATAAAATGTTTCTCGAAATAACTACCTAGGAATGGCTGCTCCCTTGCAGAGTGCTAGCCATAATCAAGAACAAGATGGCATCAGAGGGAGCGTGCAGGCAGTCCATGAAGCATCCCGAACAAAGTGTGGAAACCAATCCCGTCATCATAGCATCATTCTTGGATACACTCTCTTCTGTGGCTTGTATCCAAAGACAACAAGTTGCTGTGTGCTACGTGTGGACAGTGTCACCTAATTCCTCATCAAGACTGTGACACATACAGATAATAAGTACCACCTGTGTGTGTCCGCAGTTCTGTATAGAGTTATTAGAAAAAGAGAAGACCATACGCCACAGTTGGGGAGGTAAAAGCATGCATCCCACCCATTTCCATTTTGCTAGATGGATCTCTTAGAGATCTAAGAAAACATCGCATCAAGCTGACCAGAGTGGACACACCAAACTCTCTAGAGTATGCTTCCAGTCATTTCTGGTTAAGTGCAGCCTGTGCCATCACCATGGCAAATAAGGTTTAGAATGAAGTGACAGCCAATTTCCCAAGATTGTTTTCCCTCCAAATGAGATAGCATGACGTCATCTCAATCATTTCTCAGGAATAATACTCAGTGTGTTCAACCAGTAACTAGAGGAGGAGTGGGGTGAGGTCATCCTCTAATGATGACAGACCACACAGACTTTTCTGGAAAGCTTAGAGCAAAGTTTGCTCTCGGCAGACTGTTTTAATTTTCATGCGAACTGAATCATCAATCTTCTTCCATTTCTTCAGGCCCATGTGCACACGTTTATGCAGATGCATGCATGCAGATCCAGAGCTGCTAATTGCTTCAGTCTGAATCCCAAACAATCCTCCCAAGCAGAGCAAACACACAATGACTGAAATCTGGGTTTCACAATGGCTTATTAATAATGACCAAAATCGATGCAAGTCTTTTAATCATCTAAATTTAGGGGTGAGGTAACATCAAATTCATCCACTGGACAAGTAGAATACCTTTACAGTTAACGTGTGTGTGTGCACATCTGTGTATTTATGTGTGTGCATGCATGTAAAATGTATTGAAGTCTATTAAATGTAATAAAGCAAAATAAAATGTATAAAGTGGAGCAAAAACCTGATGCCTTAAAAAATGTCTTTGAAGTCCCCAAAACTGGGCTAAAGAGATGGCTCAACAGTTAAGAGTTCTGCAGAGAACCTGAGTTTGGTCCCCAGGATCTACATTGGGAAGCATATGGCTAGTTAGCTCTAGCTTCAGGGAATTCAACACCCTCTTTTGATCTCTTCAGCACCTGGACACAGGTATGTATGTATGTATGTATGTATATATATATATGTATGTATGTATGTGTGTACATATATATATATGTGTGTGTGTGTGTGTGTGTGTGTGTATGTATGTGTGTATGTGAGAATATATGTATGTATACCAAATGATGATGATAATGATGATGATAATAACTCTAACATTTAACAATTACTAAAGTCACAAGATGTAATGATTTTGCCAAGTCATGGCAATGACTTAAAAAGCAAACAAAAGCGCTTCCATTGGTTAAAGTCCTGAACTTACTAATTTTGTGGGTCAAATTGGGTGAAAAATGGGGTCAGCAAGTTTGGGAGAGCAAGACGGCTCAGCAGGTAGTGAGGTTTGTCCTGAGTGACTGCTCGTCTGAAAGTTCTCACATGAAGTGAAGGAAAGAAATGAAGCTGTTGTCTGACCTCTGCATGCACTCCAAAGTATGTGTCAACAGCACATAACAGTAATAAATAAATGTATAATTCTTTTTTTTTTTTTTTTTTTTTTTTTGAGAAACAACTGGACATCAACAGTTCCATTTGCTTAAACCTAAGAGAACAGTCACAGAATCTCAGATGGGAAGTCTGGCTTTGTCTCTAATAACAGTGCTCTATTGGCAAAAATCTTTACATAGAAAGGTTATAGAGACAGAGACAGAAACCAAGTGGATGTGGGGGGGAAAAGGGACACATGTCAGAATATCTAAGTAAATTATTGTAACCGGACTATAACTTACGTGTGATAAAATTCAATAATTTTTAAGTGTAGAAGCTGAAGAGCTTTGACAAACTATCTGGTCTTGCAGTTTCTAACACAATCATGACATATAGTGCATCCATGTACCCCAAAGTTCCCCGTGCCTCTGGCAGACAATTCTCTCCCTGCATCAGCAGCCGCTGAGGTGCTCTCTGTCATTACAATAGCTTCTCATATTCTAGAATTCCACAGGAGAGAGCGCATGGAATGTGGTTTTTCTGTGTGTGCTTCTGCCTGGGAGGAGCATGATTCTGAGCGGCATCTGGGCTGGCCATCAGCTCACCTGTCTTTTCATGACTGTATAGGCACAGTGTCCAACCATTCAACAAGCAGAGCCATTCCTGGTATATGATTATTAAAGAAGAACAGCAGCAAAGTGTACAAATCTTTTAGGAATGCTTATATAAAGTCTTCTCTGAACACAGATTCCCCTCCCCTTGGGAGAATACCTAGGAATGAATTTCTGGGCTATGTGGTGGACGTAGTTTTAACTTCGTGGGACACTAACGAGTTCCATCAAAGTGGCTACACTATTTCCCACTGCCAACACCACAGTGGGGAAGTCCCAGGTGTTACACATCTTCCTGACATTTTGTCAGCATCTGGGCCACAGAATGCTATGCAGTGGCACCTCTTAAATCCACACTTCTCCCGTGACTCACTATGACATCTTTTTGTGCACTCACTTTCCATTGCTAAATCAGACTCAGGGACAAGACTCTTCAGATCTTTTCAGCTATTTCTAACAGAGCCATAGGTCTGTTTTCATTTTTTAAATCAGGTGTTTTCAAGCATATTCTCTCTTGTGGTGGCTGCCTGTTCATTGTCTTAACAGTTCTTTTGAGAGCCAAAAGCTTTTAATTTTAATAACTACATTTTTTTTCTTAGTTTCTACATCTAAAAAACAATCATTGCTGTTAGGCAGGAGGAATGGGCTGAGTACGTAGAGTTTCCAGGGCAGGAAAACCACTCTGTAAACAGTGGATACCTATTGTACATTTTCCCACTGTAAGTAAAAAATATATTTGAACTGATGCCTAACACAAATTATGAAATCAAGATGACAATAACCTTTTAGTGCAGGTTCCTCAGAGTAGTGGTCACCCTGGAGGCTACATGTTGGGGGCATTTGAGCACATAAGAAATTAGTGTGCCTTCCACTCCATTTTGCTGTGAATCTCAAATAATTCTAAAAACTACTGACTTTAAAAAAAAAAAAAAAAGATCAAAACAATAAGCTTTGCCTACACAAAGATCACAAAAAGTTCCTCCTATGTATTCTTAGGAAGACATATTATCTTAGATGCTTTACTTAGATCTATAATCCATGTCAAGTTTGTCTGAGTGTTCACTATGGGACAAGGTTTCGTTTTATGAGTACAACTGTCTGCTTTAGCAATGAAATGGTTGAAAATGCCCGTTCTCACAGAATACTTGTAATGTTGTCCAAATCCAATGGGCTACACATTTCAGGCCTATCTGTCTATAGCTGATCCAGCAGCATACGGTCTTGGTTACTGTAGCTTCAAACTAAGTAGTGAAAACAGGTAGTGAGGTCTCTTGTTTTTAAAGCACTTACTGACTGCAGACTTATATCCAGGGGGTCGTTCTCTCTCAGTGGGGGTGTTTCAATATGGCTTCCAACTAATGTGTTTGCTCCATCATGGATTGCTCTTTTTATGTTACACATGCTGCCAGTGGGCATTCAAGGGCCTCCACCTATCTCTTGCTTACCTGAGTTATAAAAAATTCCTCTCTATTTGACATCAGTATATTTTTAGCAAGTTCTTTTTCTTATCCCACTGGCCATGATCTATATTCTGACCATAACTTTTCTCTTCTTTTTCCAGCCACGCCTCATCAATACTTACTCTCTCATCTTTGAATTTTTATATGATATCACTAAAATGTTTCTACCCTCTGTTTTGAGCATGAGAAGCATGTATTTCTGACCTACCTTCGAGAATCACTTCTCCAGCATGCTGGTCCTTAAGTTAAACCGTGTTGTTACTCGGAGCTGGGTCTTACCCAAGCCACTTTGCCCACAGTCATAGATATAGATATAGATATAGATATAGATATAGATATAGATATAGATATAGATATAGATGATATAGATATAGATGAATGGTCAAAGATCTTTCTAACTCAAACCCAACTAAAACAACCTGTGGCTAAGACAGCAGCCTACTTCCCAGCTCAGGAAGTAGTAAGATTGCCTTGTACCTGACTCTGACTCTTCCCTGTCTTAGTCACTGTCCTGTTGCCATGAAGAAACACCATGACCCAGACAACACTATAAAGAAAGCATTTAACTGGGGGCTGGCTTACAGTTTCAGAGGCTTAGTCCATTATCATCATAGTGGGGAGCATAGCAGCACTTAGGCAGACATGGTACTGGAGAAGTACTGAGAGTTCTGCATCCTTATGTATAGGCAGAGAGAGAGAGAGAGAGAGAGAGAGAGAGAGACAGAGACAGAGACAGAGACAGAGACAGAGACAGAGACAGACGGGGGGGGGAGGAGGAATAGGTCCAACGTGGGCTTTTGAAACCACAAAGCCCAAACCCCAGTGACATCCTTCCTCCAACAAGGCTACACCTCCTAATCCTTCTAATCCTTTCAAATAGTTCCAGTCCCTGGCCACCAAGTATTCAAATATAATGAGCCTATGGGGGCAATTCTCATTCAAACCACCAGTTGTTTTATTTTTTTAATTTCTTTATCCTAAAATACTCAAAATATGTTTATGTCAGCTTCTAGAAAGCCAAAGGATAGTTTTGAAACATATGTAACAGCTGCATCTCAGAACTGAGGTCCTTGGGTCACTTCGGTCTCCCATAGGCTCTGTGCTAAAATACATGATCCTTGGCTGGGGTCAGGGAAGAGGAAGTTGGTACCTAGCTAGAAAAAGTAGGTCACTAGGGTTAGGCCTTCTTTCTTGTCACTCTCTGTGAGCTGCTGCAACTTGCCTGGCAGGTTTATGCTTCTGCTCTTAAGTTGTTGCCTGTGAAGGATTTTGTCCCAGCAACTAGAAAATTATCTAATAGAAGACTCTAGAGAAAAAAAAAGAGGGAAGAAAGGGCAGACATACAGACAGATGGACAGACTGAGAGGAGGTGGTGTCATGTGCACTTATATAACAGCACTGACACTTACTTGTCTAAAAGATTACTTGAGATCTCTTACAATTTTATGTAGGAACCACATGCTACTATTCAAAAAGGATGTCCAGTTTCTGAAGAAATTAATTAGGATTCCATCTTAGTTTAAAAAAAATCTAAAACTATAAAAAGAAAGTTTTGTTCTCAAAATGAGAGGTTGACAAATTATAGCTTCACTTTGTTTAAGACAACAACAAGCTTAAAAGACAGAGGTTGAAAATGTTGAGATACGACAAAAATAGACAGGTATCTACAGGTGCAGGAAGCAAGAGAAGGAAGGCTAGGCTAGCCCTAACTCACACAGACCCCACTTGAAACACCACTCAGGAAAACCCTGAGTCGCACCTATGACACATGATACACTTCATTAGTTCAGTTTTAGAGAATGACTACCAGGTACATTATTATAGTACGTTCCTGACAACAGAACTCAGTTATTCAAGGGGATCCGCCTGAAGTGTCCCTGAAATTTCTAGCAATTATTAGGAAAACTAGCTGCTTACTGTTAGACTGCCTGGCCATTTAGTCCACCTACTTTGTGTTTCCAAATCTGACAATTCAGTATCTTGGGAAATTTTAATTTTCATAGGCCAAAATGTCAGAAGGCTGCTTATGTAAAACATTTGGAGTTCTATTATTTGGCTCAGGAAGACAGAAAAACCAGGGCAGGGATTATTCCTACCCCAGAATAGAGGTCCCCCCACCTGTCCTGTCTGCCAGTTGGCTCTCTAGACAGAAGAGCCATGGGAAAATCACCCAGCCACGTCAATCTGAAAAAGACTGTAATGATAAAGAAAGTTAAACTTTTATTCCCCAGGGTCTAGCTAGGCAGTTTGGGGGAAGGTTTAGTTGTAGCTAAAGTGATGTATTATTCTTCTTTCTCCAAGCTGTATGAATACAGGAAAAGAATCCAGGAAATCTAGCCGGCTCAATGCCCTTTACATAACACTGGCCCATGGTCACAGTCACCTGTGTGTCAGTCCTGCCACAGGTACTGTGCCTGTCCCTTGCTATTAGTGAATGACATTTCAGAGATCAGGCTTGGACACTAAAATGGAGGCTGATAGAGACACTGATGGCTACCTAGCAAGAAATGGTCTTATACCTGGCAGGAAGGTCCATGGTACTAAATGACCACTGAGCCACCTTACCTTCACACAGCAGGGACTACCTCACTCACCAGAACTGCAGGGGTGAGATGGGGAATGTGCTATCACCACTTGGATCTCTCTCTTCTTATGAGCTCCCCTAACAAGCAATTACCTGGGACAGTTTGTAAATAGTCATGATATGAATTCAGGAATCAAGAAAGAGGTGTTTCTGTCTTAGGAGGATGGGGATATCACATCTACAGATACAGACACACAAGGCAGTTTGTATAAAGGATGGAGATGCACCTCTAGAGACAGATATACAAGACAGTGTGTAAGGTATAATCTCATCACCTGTAAATAATATAAACACAGGAAAACAGAGAGATGCTCTGGTATGGTTTGGTTTCAGTGTTCAGTTCAGCTCTGCCCTCTATCACTAGTATAATACAGAAGTGGAGACAAAGCATGTCTTTGGGTTGAATAAAAAAAAGAGATGGCAAGGCAAATAGATTGAGTACTTCAAGACTAGTCTCAAAGAGAACATAACTCAACAAAACCCATGGCCATTGAAATCGCATTATTAGTGCACAGTGACCTGGTAAATTCTTTTCCATCTCAACACTCTGCTATATTTTAATAGCTCGTGTTAAGGATACAATCCCACAGTCCTGAAAGCGTGCTTTTTAATATTGCTAGGATAGTGACAATAAGCATTACTGATATGGTGTAAAGATTAAAGGACCCATTCACTCACCTCACCAGGCTTCCCTTAGAAAATCATTTTCAATCACCAGTATTTCTAATCCTTTATCATTAACAACCCCAGGATTTCAAATGTAATACAAAAGTTGAGTGAGCAAATGATAACTCAAAAATAGCAATGACCATACAGTGTTAATGACAGGTTAAAAACCTAGGGACCCGATGGTTTCTGTAGAAGAAAAGAGGGCATTTATTCCCACATGCTTTCTCCAGTAATCAACAGAGCATTGGTTTCTCAGGCCCCCTCAACTGGAAGGATTCCAGTTCCTCTGAAATCTCCTGGTACTTGGTCTACTGGCCTCCTGCACTGTGTCACAGCCCTGCCAGCCTTGATCATCCTGAACCCAGGTCCTTGAAGGCAGGTTCCAAAGATGGACCTGCTAATGGCCACTGGCTAGAAGGCCACAGTAAACACTAGCTGAGTGAGCACAGGCCTGAAAGAATCAATATCCCCATGGCTACAATCTGCCCACTTAAACTCTGGGTCTGATCCCGTTCCCTATATTATATGAGCAGAACACTACATCACTTCATCAATAAGTTAACTTAATTATTCTTACTAAGATTTTTTTTAACCGAGTATGAACCAGAACTCTTTAAAGGCATACCAGGACATTTTAAACTGATGCTGAAGGAATACAGTATTGCTTTGACAAATGCCTCAGAACCAGTCCCTGGTAGACAGAAGACACTTCTGAAACAGAGGTGGCCCACAGGTTGTGGGCTCCCCTTAATTTGAGGTCCCTTTCAACAACTTGAATCTTTGATTTAGACCATTTTATGGAAGATGGGACGACACCACACCCAGGATGAAATGCAGGGGTGGGGCTCTTTCCAATTAATTACAGAGGACACTTGCATCAGCCAGCTGGGTAGTAGCTTCCTCTATAGAAAGGAGTGACTAAAATAAGCACCGTCACAAACGGATTCAATGTACAGTCATCGCTGCTTTCGTGTGGGGAATGTCTTAAGCCTTTGGTGATTCACCTCACTTTGAGAGCAAGAATAAAGCAAAGAGAAGCAGACTGGCTCTGTACTTCACATATCTTAAAATCAGTAGGAAGAGAAAAATGGCTGCCAGAGAAGACCCTGGATACATTTCTAACCATTTTCTCCAATTTGTTTCACTTCCTAGGTGAGACGATAGTTACAATCCGACCTGGTTTTGCATACAGGATACAGAGGTTGGTCAGGGCACAGGGGAGAGTTAGAAGTTCCGAAGGGGTCATGAGCCAAGAAGCATGCCAGCTCTAGAGTCTGTCATTAGCTCAACTCACAACTGTGAACAGCACATGGCCCCTCCTCCTAGCCCGCCCCAAATCTGATGATAGAAAAAAACATAAACAAGAACACCACGGTGACTTAGACAGCAGCAGGATGATCCTACCCCAAACAGATGAACTTGATGTGAGCTCATCTTTTACAAGCACCAGGGCTGAAAATACGCTAGAACAAAAGACTGGCTCTGGGCAGCCATAAAGAATGCAGCGGCCTGCTGCATACATAATTCATGACGCTAAGGGAGCAGCCATCGACATCACTTATCCTTTCCATATTTTAAATCAGGCAAAAGTTACCAGATACTATTTATACACTCTCTTATTTCCATAGGAACCTGCCAATTTTAAGAAATAGGACCACTCACAAATCTAAGACCATAAATCTTCTGGAGTTTATGCGCCATCCTTCAGAGCGGGGAGGCTAATAACCCTAAATAAACCAATTAGGTCAGCAGTCCTGTTGAGACCAATGTTACCAGATCACTTCCGCTTTTCTGTTTTTAAAATAAATGGCCCAGTTTTCATCTCACAGTGGTTGAAGTTGATCCTGAACCGTATGCTCAAATCAAAGGGTCTGGTATTTGACATGACAGTTAAGGACAGTTAGAGAGAGGCCTGGAGAGAGGATCCTGGCTGTGCCCAGAATCAGAAGACTCAGAAGAACTGAGTCTGCCCTCTTAGCATCCTGGACTCTGTATCCTTGGTCCCCAGAGACACTCTGGGGCCTTTTTCATTCATTACATCTGAATGAGCACGAGTGGCCACTGGACTTCATTCTCAGTCCTTTCTAATCCATCTCCCGAGCAGCCGCTGTCAGAGCATCTACAATAAGCAAACCCAGCAGTTCCAGTTGACTGTTCAATATCTCCTTCCACTCACGGGATACAAATCACCAGGTCTTATTTTAGCATTATATGGAGCTGCCAAGAGTTCTCTTCTAATCGAATAAATAAAAATATGTACATACCACATTTATATCACAGAGGTGCTGGTGACTGAATTCTTAAGCTCCTAGCATCTTTATAACCCTGGTCCTCTCCATAGAGCTCTGTGAGAATCTGCAGGCAGACATTTTCTGGAGGCCTTTTCCTGACCCACCCACCTGGCTCCAGATGGATGCTTTCCTGGGGCCTTTCACGTCTCCAAAGGCCTTGGAATTGATTGCAGAGCACCGTGGCTGTTAACTGTCTACTCTTCTTCTCCGGCTGCTGCTTTATTCTCCTCAGATACTGCATGACCTGCCCTGTGCCTATCATTAACAGAGCCCTAGCTTATGTCATAGTTTCTATACTGAAACAAGCATATGCATTTCTTGAGTCATTTCATTCTGTGTTCAATTCATCCCCACTTTTGACAGGTGGAAGCTCTTGTTTTTCCTCTCACAAGTAATAGAGATGGTAAGCTCTGGGGGCCAGCCTGGCTTCTGCTACGGCTGTACATCCAAGGTATTTAGCCCTCTCGAGTGTCAGTGTTACTTATCTGTGAACAAAGATCATGGTAATCATAGCCTACATTTATTGAGTGTTTACCATGTAATAGACACTGTACTAGAGCCTGGGTGCCTATTCGTTTATTTAATCCTCAAGACCTCTTAAGGACATAGCGACACAGGTATGAAGACTTAGAAACTGAAAGAATTCTCCTCTCGAGTTTCCGATGAAGCTAAGACTTGTGGATGCCAAGTAGTTTCATAGAGGTCCCAGACCATGGCTTTGGACTTCATGTGAACAGAAAGGAAGCAAGGAAGGGCTCTTTTCCCTGGTGCTGCGGCGTTAGCACAAAGCAAGAAAACTGTACAGCAATTCTCATTTCTGGCTGCAGTAAGAGAGACACTTGTTCTGTGTCAACTTCCAGAGGAAACCATAAGATCAGATCCTTTACAGAAATGATCTGGGTCAGAGGACGGGTGATGGCCAGAGGCGGGGATGAAGCAGAAAGCTATTCAAAGCACGGATAGCACACAGCCAGGCTCCAAGCATAAAATGATCCATGGACCACATGCTTCAGCATCCTCAGAGGCGAGAGAGCATGTGTTTGTGCACGGCTGTGAACAAAGCCACTGACACACCACCAGATTCTTCAAAAGCAAATATTTGTCCACTGCCAAAGAATGGGAGTCTTTTCTAACAAAGAACAATGGACACCATTCTCATTCCTCATCCTTCCTCTCTGCTTCTTAGTGAGTTACGATCTCAATGGAGATCCCCCATGAATAAGCGTGTCTGGCATCACAAATGGCACTGTAAATCAGAAGGTTTATGGACTGTAAAAGATGGGTGGTTTCAGTATCCTGACCGTGATGGGGTGGATGCAGCTTCCTGCCTGAAGAACACCTGAGGCTGCAGACACAGCAATTTATCTGATCCTGGAAACAGTCACCTGTTCTGTTTTGGTTTTGTTTGTTTGTTTTTGTTGTTTGTTTTTGTTGTTGTTTGTGGGGGGATTGGAGGGTTGGGGTTTTTTGGGGGGGAGGCAGTTGTGTTTTGGCTAGGCAAGGGAATTTTAACCAGCCTTCCCGTTTGGCTAAACATGACTGCAGTATGTTTCAGAGAACCTCAGGTGCATCTACAGTGCTCAAGAAGAGGCTGTGAACTGACTGGTGCTACAAGTGCTGACTGGCTACACTGAAACAGAGCCACAGCCAGAAGCCACATTCCTAAAATGACCAAAGAGAAAACCAGTACCCCTGCCTTCCCTTATACCAAGAAGAGAGGTCGGAAAGCAACATGGTAACTAGGGAGAAGCTGAGACCTGCCGGCTTATACGTGAGGAAATGCAGAGGTTTTAAGACGTGAAGTAAGCTGAAAAGAACACCTGCTTCACCCAAGAGGGGGATAGTGAGAGAGACAACCAGGGCTGTGCCACTCAAGAGCCATCTGGGTACCAGCCATGTCAGGGAAGGGGACAGATGTATGCTACCACTACCGAGGGCTCTAAAGCTCCTTTTTTTTGTTTATGTATCCCAGGGCACAAAACAGCTAAACTCTCAGCAGACAGGGGAGCCAGTTTTGGCACTGAAGTATTTTGGAAAATTCACATTTCTTTTTTTAGTACTTCCCACGCAATTCATGAGTGATACTTGAATCAGAGTCACCTCAGCCATGCCATGCATAGAGAGCATCACACTGAATGTATATTTTAGTAGCATGTTCAGAGACTAGGTGAGCCACCCACCCTGGCCCTCCATACTATCTGCAGTGATTTGTGCACTGTTCAGGGTAAGGAGAAAGATTTCTAAAGGACATATGGTGAATAGCCATTTTGAAGAAGCCGAGTCTGACGTTGTTGGCTTCCAGTGATCTTTGAAACGCAGGAGCAACAAAAACAGAATTTAATTCAATTCCATGGTAAACATACTTGAGTGTACTAGGTTAGACCCATTCCAAACCAGACATCTGGTACTGGTTCTGAACATATTGTACCAAGCATAGGTCTAAAAATATGATGGAGTGGAACTCAAAAGGCAACGTGAGGGACAGACTCACCACCCTGCCACCAGTGGAGAGACGGAAGCAGTGTTCTGAGTCAGTGGAACGTGGCTTACAACCAATTATTTTCCATTGATTTCTTACACGGACCAAGTATTATTCCTACTGCCACGGCCTTATTTTGATCAGTAATCTGCATATTTATAAACATGCAAGATTTGTAATTATGGCTATGTCTAAACACCGCATCACACAATAAGAGATGAATTAAGCTGTGAAAAGAGTAATTACGCTCAAAGCAATAGCGTTCCAACACGCATCACGGAAGCCAGTTAGAAACATTACCTCCTTTTAAAGCACAAAGCTGAGCTTTCCGAATTCCCAAGCCACTCTCCTGTCCCACCATTCTGACTAATTGTGCCTCCAGAGTGTTCTAAACATAAAGAAAACCTGATAAACTGGAAAGGTTTTTTTTTTTAAAAGAAGCTCTCGTTGCTAAACCTCCAAAAGGGAGAAAACTTCTTTAGCTTAAAATCTTGAGAACAGCATGGAAGAGACCAAAGGTCTGTCGGCACTGGCTGACTGAATAGTAGAGAAAGGGCCAGAGAATTATGAGATGGGCCATGGACATATATGCAGTGTGTATATGTGTGTAATTATTTTCAAACTGCCACTATGGTAGCATCACCCAAGCACAGATTTTTTTTTTAAATAGTATGTATGTGTAGGTATGTGCACTTGAATTCACATGTCTGGAGAGGTCAGAGATGTTGGATCTACCTAGAGTTGGAGTTATAGGTGGTTGTAAACTGCCTCATGTACTAGGAATTGAACTCAGGAACTCTGGTAGAATCTTACATATTCTTTCCTTTTCAGTCATCTTTCAAATCACCCCCACCCCCACCCCACCCCACCCCCATCCCCGCAAATCTGTTAAGTGCCCAAATGCAAGGTGCAGAACAAACAGACACGACCTCTTTCAGATTAAATACATGCAAATGCATGTTTCATCATCCCTGAAAGATACCACAAGAAACATTGTACAAATCAAAAGAAGTGAGGTGGACAATGGTGGGCGTGACTTCTGCTATTGAATTTACTATGTATACTTTCCTATTGTTAATGTCACAGGAGCAAAGAAACATTGTCCAATTTCTCTAAAATAATTTTAAGGATTTTCAGTTCTCTAAGAAGTCAATTATAGTGAAAAATTTTAAACCTAAATCAAGAATTCTTAGAAAATGAGAAAGACAAACAAGCAGGGAAAAGGTTGTAAATGCAACAAAGACATATGAAGAGTTAATCTAAACTGATAAAGCACTGTGATTTTTTTTTTTAAAGCTGAGAGCCAGTATGATGATGCCAAAAAGATATTATCTGAAAACTCAGAAAAGTGGCGATATCATCAGGCAGCATGCATGTGTGTGAACATCCTCACTAATTAGACTTCTGAGTCACTGGTGAGGTGCTATTTCTCATTAAATATCAGTACCTTGTTAGGATGACGACCTGTAGAGGGGAAGCCTGGGGAAGGGATCTGGCAGATAGCAGGAAAGCAGTGCAAACAGGCTCTGAGACCATGACATTCCCTGCCTGTCACTCCATGATCGCACCTTGGAAACGGCTGCCCAAATGCCAACCTCTTGTAACATGCCTTCCAAAAAAGCATGGCCAAGTTTTGCTGGTTCCTTTGGACACAGACCCCCAACTACTACGGTACCACTGTAGTTCTTGCACCTGCCCAGCTGCTGCAGCCATAAAGACCAGGTGCTCTCCTGCAGGAATGCTACAGCCTTGCACCATGGGCTGCTCCAATTGTGCCCAGGGCTGTCTTCAGAGGAGCAGCTGAGGGAGTGCCTGCTGCCCCTGATGTGAATGACTGACGCTTACAATCTTGGACTCAGTTTTCACACAACTCTGCTATGTTCTTTTGTCTATAAAGTCTGTGAATGGTGATAAAAGTTCATGACCCAGAACAGAAAAGAAAACAAACAAACAAAAACTTTCACAAAGAAATACAACCAAGGCAGGTGTGGTACCTCAGGCCTATGATCCTAACACTCAGGAGGCAGAAACAGGAGGTTGGCTACAAGCTTGAGGACCTCCGGGCAAAAGTCTCGAAAACACAGAAAGAAAAGAAAAATGCACCAGAGAAACAGAGAAACGTTCATCACAGAATTATGACAATAAAAAGCAAAGTGTTCACATGGCTGAGCCAAGGGAACATGGTTAACTAAACAGCGAAAATGGCCTTCTGAACTATGACGTAAGCACTCACTGTTATTGTGCAGTTAGAAAGCCCCCGAAATGTAATGGATAATAGCTTAGTTTTTTAGAAAAAAATCAATATTTAAATCATTTATACAATGAGATAAGCTCATATTTTAAGAGCCTAAGCTTAAAGAAGGAGTTGAGAGAAACAGTGGAGTGGTTATGGAACACGCCAGCTCTGAAAACATATGTAACATATCCTTTCCCCATATCTGCTATGAGTGGCACTTTCTCCTTTCCTCCTCCAAATTTCTGTTATAATATGGGAGAAATTAGTTTCTGTAAGATTGTAGTATGTTATATCCCTACTATATATAAAAAGGAGGAGGAGCAGGAGAAGGAAAAGGATGAACAGGAGAAGAAAAAAGAGGAGGAGGAAGAAGAAAAGGAGGAGGAGGAAAAGGAAGAGGAGAAAGAGGAAGAGGAGGAAGAGGAGGATTTTACCTATAGGCTTATCAGATTTCCAAATACACATCTGAAAGTTTGCATCTTCTGGAAAATGGCAGTCCCAGCAGCAGTTGAACTCTTCAGAGTTCTAACCAAGTACAAAGCATCCTTCTAGGTAATATACGTTCCTTAACTCATCCCTTGAGACCACCCCACAGGACAAAAACAATTGTGACTCTCAAAGGCACACAGCTGACAGGTGCTGAAATGGAGCAGAGCCTAGCTAGCCACAACCAACTGACCGGTGCATTAGAATGCTTCAAGTTTACTGTTACTTAAAAAACCTCCTTGCTTTTCCTTTGTAATTTAATTTTGTTGATTATTATCGTGTGTGTCTGTGTGTGTGTGTGTGTGTGTGTGTGTGTGTGTGTGTGTATGTGTGTAGTAGCAGTAGTAGTAGTAGCAGTAGTAGCAGCAGCAGCAGCAGCAGCAGCAGGAGTAGTAGATTGGGCACATGCTCCAGCATAAATTCAGAAACCAGAGGATGTCCTTGTGGACTTCATTCTCTCCTTCCACTTTTATTTGGGTTCTAGAAATTGAACTCAGGTCTTCAGGCTTGCACACCAGTCACCTCTACCACTGAGCCAATATTTGGGTCAAGTGAGAGGCAAGCCAGAAAAACTCAAGCAGTAACAGAGTGATCGATGCAAGAAACCCTGGCTTCCTGAAGTCAGTCACATCCAGATGAATGATATGCATAGACTAGGGTATTGGGACGCAAACTTAATTAAAGTCGTACTTCCATTTACTCTAGAGTTACAAGCAATGCATAAAGAGAGTAGATATGCAAGGGACGCACAGCTAAACAATAATTGTGTTGCATTCAAACTGCTTTTCTCCGGGCTGTTATGGTAAGATTTACAGCGAGGAAAATCAATGTCTTCACATACAGTCCTATGGATAACCGAGGTATCCAGCATCACGCTGTGAGGATGACCAACAGCCCTGTCTTCCTGTACTCTGATCTGGAAAAAGTGGTCGCACTTGGACACTGTGTCCCATGCACATCACCTGAGGCTACCTTTCCACTGACCCAGCTACAAATGTCTTCCAGGGCTCCGTAGAGCTCTGCCCAGGGTTGGCAAAGGCTATGCTGGAACAGTGCTTCAATGATCTAATTCAAGGGTCAGCAGGAGTCACTGCCAAAGATGTCTGCTCTCAAAATGTCATTTAAATCAAGAACCCCCTTTCCGTGTCGTAAGTCCTAAATCCTAAATGCTTTGAGCACACGATCTATGTCAGGTCATTCCCACTTAGGCCTTCAGCCTCCTTCACCTACTGAGACCCACTTCCCACTTCCTTCTTCCTGTGGTTACCTGGAAACTATCTCTAACACTCAGCTGCAGAGTGGCCTTGCAGGCACCACCACAGCATGCTTTCCTTGTAGCTCACACCCCTGACCATGACCTCTGCTGACTCCAGGCCCAGCTATGAAAGACACTCTCTGCAAGCTTCCTGCTAAGGAGATAACCCCTCTGAGAGATGAACAGAAGGCTAGCGCAAACCCAGAGTGCTCTTATGGAACTCACTGGCTGAAGCTAATCTTTAAAAAGAAAACTGGAAAACCGAGGGCCCAGCGACCCGTACCTCATAGGGTTACCAGGGGTCTGAATGAGATCATCCATTTGAACTTGAAGCTTCTGAGTATGCTGAAAACTCGGCACATGCTCATTCTCCTGGTACTCTCTAACCATATCCCTTACAACAATAGATACAATGACGTGCTTGCGTGTATGTGTGTGTGCATGCATGCATTTGAGCGTGTGTGTGTGTGTGTGTGTGTGTGTGTGTGTGTGTGCAAGATTAGCTGGCTAGCAAATCCCAGGAATCTTCTTTCTCTGCCTCCTCGGTGCTGGGATTGCAGCTGCATGCTAAGGTAAATAGCTTTTTACATGGGTTCTGGGATCCTAACCCAGGTCCTCATGCTACCCACAGACCTACCCCTCCATCACTTCCACAACCATTCTTAAGCTCTCTATTTTCAAACAAGGGAGGGGTAAAGGGTTGTGTTCCTTACTACCCCTAATTCCCTACTGCTAGCGTGTCATCGTTCTAACACCATGTCAAGGGTACATGACTCATCCTGGGAACAATGAGGAACTGAGATGATGCATCCTGGGAGTGGGGAGGATCTGAGATGTTTAACTCTTTGAATCTGTCAACATTTAATAGGTTAATAATAGGAAAACATCTCAGCAAAGCCTCCCTCAACAAAGAAGCCTGTAAGAATTAGCCGCATATGCTTGACCACACCCACTTTAATTGGTGCTGTCTTCGAAGTCAGTCCACAGTCTTTGGAGTCTGAAAATGATGGATGGCCTTGATCCTTCCAAAGGAGGACCAAATAAATAACCAAGAACGTAGTGATCCTTAGAACAAAGGGAACTTTCTTTCCCTCAAAAGGGATGACCAACTTTGAAAGGTTTCAGAAAGACTCGATGATGGTGATGATGCTGGTGTTGATGCTGGTGATGATGGTGATACCATCATTCTCTCAGGCTCTACCTGGGATTTACTGCAACAAAGAATCCAGACTCCAAGTCAACTGGGGAGAGGGATGTGGGCATTCCTTTCTACCTATTGCTCCTCCTCAAGTAAATTCAAACAGGAAGTCAGTTTCTTTCTAAATGAGTGGATGGATATTTTCCCCCTAGAAAAGTGAGAAGCCAAACATCTCACAAACACACAATGATTTTCTCTCTAGATGGGCAGATTCCATAAATGAAGGACCAATCATCATGTTAAGAGCCCACTCCCGTGGCCAAAGGAGTGCTTTTTATTTTATTCTCCTAAAATTCTCAGTCTAGCTCAGGTGTCTGTGTACAGCAGGTATTCAAAAGTGACTGGTGACAGACTCAAGCTGATAACTTGTCTTGTGTGGCAATATCGTAATATTGAAATATTCCCAACTCTTGTCAGCTTATCTATCTATGGCCTAAGGACCAAGCACTCTGGGTATATCGCTCAAAATGTACAGAAAAGAAAAAAAAATCATAAAAGTTCTATGCTGAAAATAGTAGTTCTATAGCCTCCTTCTCTCCCATGTGACCTTTGTCATCCTATGTGGGTCATGTGTGGGTGAGTACACACACACTCATATACACACACCCATACACACAAAAACACACACTCACACACACAGACACAAACACACACACACTCACATACATACACATACACACAACAAACACAAACACACACACTGACATACACATACACACACAGAGATACAAAAACACACTCACATACACACACAGACACAAATACACACACACACATACACATACACACACACACACCACCAGACTAAACTCTGCCTGCCATACTCACTAACCCTAACAAGAAGATCCCAATATGGCTCTGAGAGAGATGTCCAGTCAATGGGGAAGCTCCCAAAGCCTTACTCTTAAGCCATGCCCTGCAAAGAAAGTTGGCACCTGGAGTCAGGTGGAAGAATTCTGGAGCAATCCATCCCAGGGAGAAGGCCCAGCCCTGCCTCAGTGCTCCTGTGGGAGGAGGCCCAGTCCTGCCTCAGTGCTCCTGTGGGAAGAGGCCCAGCCCTGCCTCAGTGCTCCTGTGGGAAGAGGCCCAGCCCTGCCTCGGTGCTCCTATGGGAGGAGGCCCAGTCCTGCCTCGGTGCTCCTGTGGGAGGAGGCCCAGTCCTGCCTCAGTGCTCCTGTGGGAAGAAGCCCAGCCCTGCCTCGGTGCTCTTTGCCCACACAAGCACATGGCTCGAAGGTCATACTTGCATAACTCTCTGAAGGTAGGAAATACCAGTGAACTGTTCACTTTAAAATGGTTGATCTTACATTTGATAAATTTCACCTTGAGAGAAGGAGGCAGAAGAAGAGGAGGAGGGTGACAAGAAAGGGATGAAGAAGGAGAGAGAGGGAAAAAAGGAGATGAAGGAGAGGGGAAAGGAAGAAAGGGATAGGGGAAAAAGAGGGAGAAGAGGAGGAGGTGACTATAAAAGAGAAAGGAAGGGAGGAGAAAGAGGAAAAGAAGGGAACGGAGGAGGGGAAAGGGAAGAAAGGGATTGGGGGGAAGAGGGTAAAAAGGGAGGGGGAAGAGGAGGGAAGGGAAGAGGGGAGCACAAGAAGCAAAGAGCAACAAGGGTAGCCACACCAAGCACTTGACTCATGAAGCCACCCCACCCCAAATCATGCTCTGCCGGCAAGTGCCTTGGCACAGACTGTGAGAGGAAGTGGGGTTAGTCTGGGTGCCCAAGGCTAAGGTTTGAAAAAGCAGGAACTTTCCAGAAGCAAGCAGGGAGAGCCTCTAGGCATCTGGAACCCAACAGAGCTGCCTGGCTCCTCTGACCACCCTGTCCATCCCACCCCACTGCGCTCCTCGCTGTGTGTATTCTCTACCTTTCCTGGGTATCCTGTTAGAGAGAAAACTCTTGTTCAGGGGCTCCTCCCTCATTTATTCTTTAAAAACAAACAAACAAACAAAACAAAACAAAAAAACCAACCAAGCCTGAGTGTTTCCAGCTAGGACATTACACTGAAGAAATAAATGTTTTTGAGCACTCACTGCCAAAAATAAAAATAACTCCAAAATGTTCCTTCTTGTTCTCTACAAATAAGTCAGCCTGCTGGCAAGGATATCTGGGAATTGTTATCGATGCAGCTGCCAAGTATGCAATACACATGGGCTCGTCTATACCACAGCCAGCCACTCCACCAGGGTCTTCCCTTGATCTCCAATCAACAGGCTGAGCCCAGGGTGGAATTTGGGGATGCAACATTGCCGGGAAGAGGGAAAAGAGTCTGCCTTCCTGTACCCCTTCCACTTCCTCCAATCATGGCTTCATGTTCCTCCATCACTGAACCTTGGCCCCTATGGAAGTCAAAGTTAAGGGGAAGGTATGAGCCAATCAGGAGAGGAAGAGCTAAGAGAGCTCTGGGTCGCCAGTGCCCTAGGGGATGAAACAAAAGGTCAGGTAGCTGGCTTTAGGCAGCCAGCTCCTACATACTCAACGTGGTAGCCTGATCATTTGACCCCTCTCCATTTATTTCTGTGAGAGTTAGAGTTTGTACACAAAGGAGCAGAACACAAACAAGAAACATAAATCGCATGGTAAACTTTGACATATACACTTGCAGATAGAGAACACCAAAAACAACCCAAAACCCACTTGCAAGGAATCAGAGATAATACAAAGTCTTGACCCCTCAGAAATGATGGTGCTACCCAGCTGGCTGCCATGAAACATCAGAAGGCAAAAGATGAGTCCCTGAGACACAGTACCATTCCTCAGAGAGGGAGTGTGGTGGAGGGAGTCTCTTAAGTTTCATGAGTTGGTCACATGCATTTGGTGGGTGTCTGAGATGCCTATCAGTCCTTCTGAGGAGAAGGCTGGCTTTCATTAAAGCCAGAGCAACATTAGAGAATGTGTGCTTTCACTTCCTCTGAGGGAAAAGCCACCAACCCCCAGAGAAAGACAAAATGACACCCCCCAACTCCCAGCAATTGGTTTGATGTCAGAAAGTCTGAGTCTGAGAGACCTTAGGCCTGGCTGGCTGAGCCTGCCCCAAAGAGACTTTCCCATATACTTCCACAGAGACTGGCAAGGGAGCTGCACGTGACAAGAGAGGGTAAAGGCCAGCACCTGCCACAGTTTTCAACAACTCAAACAGTAGTCCACTAATGACGGCTATCGAGTCTTTCATCAAGGTGTTCCTAATAGGGAGACAAGAATTAAGGACCAAATTGAGGGAAACAACCAGAAACATCCACTCCAGAACTGGCCCTTCCCACACACCCCTTCTTGTGCAATGGGCAAAAAAGTTGGCATTTCCTCTCAGCCTTGGGGAAAGAATTATTATTCTAGATTCTTGCCTAGTCCTCCCCAAACATGATGAGGGCGCCCATCCATGTGTCAGAGATGAGATGAAGTAAATGAAGAAGAACTAGGTTCACAGGGAGCAGGGAGAGCAGGAGGCAGACGGTCACATAAACTGTGAGTCATGAACAAAAAGTCATTCTCTGGGATTGCCCTGAGAGTACACCCTAGAACTGGAGCAGAGACTCGTATACCTTAAACTAATCTGAGCCCTCTGTAGACCTCCCCAGTCTTCCAACTGTATCCTGCATGGCATTTCTGTTTCCTACTACATTATTAAGGGTTTTTTTTTTGTTTGTTTTTTTTTATGCAGAGCAAAGTCCTACAGAGTTCAATGAGGCCTGTTTATAAAAATAAAAACCCAGGGGCATCAATATTAATTCGGCAAAACTAAAAAGATACTGAGTAAGCTTTGTGGAGTTCAAAAACAATGACTAATTCAATCCAAGCAACTAGGTCATGCTCAGATTCCAGTAATTGTCAAATTTAAGATAGAATAAGGCAAGAACTTTGCTTCTTCGCTCCAGTAGTCAAAATGAAGGGCCCATTCAAGGGCAAGCGTTGTGGTCCCGGCCCAGCCGGAGAGCTAGGACATCTGAGTGGGGGAAGCATGCCAAGACAGGATCAGCATCCGGTACTACCTGGGAACTTGACAGTACAACAAAGAGATTCTTATTACAAAGCATCAAACAGAGAGCACCTGAGAGGCTTCCAGGGACCACAAAGCCTCAGGCAGGTCTCTGCTTAGAGGAAGCAAGTGAACAATATAATCAAGAAAGTATTAGGACATATGCAACTACTCCCGGAACCAGAGACATATGCAAAGCACCAGACAGATGTGCATCATCAGACACTCAAACACACTCAGACGAGCACATACAGTCAGACTAGCTAGCACACAGTCAGACTGGCACACACAGATGGGTACACACAACAATCAGATATGCACACACTGTCAGACAGGTATACATAGCCAGACAAACACAGTCAGATGGGTACACACTATCAAACAGGCATACACCACCATATGGACACACACTATCAGTCGGACAAACATTGTCATATGAGCACACATTGTAGGACAAGCAAACACATTCAGACCAGTACTTTCAGTTAGACAGGGACACAGTGTCAGACAGGTATACAAAGTAAGACAGGTACACACAGTCAGACAGGTACACACTAGGTGCAAAAAAAAAAAAAAGAAAAAAGAAAAAAAAAGAAGGAGCAAAGGGTACTTGTGAGATATGAAAAGGCTTTGTGTGAATGAACGTGGCCAAAATTAAAGAAAACCAGACCATTAAGCTTACTGATTGCTTTCGCCTTGTTTAAAATTACTACTCATAATTTTGAGGGTAAATATTTGAATATGAGTGAAAACTTATATTCAAAGTCACTTAGACTAAAACATATTCTTCCAACTCAAACCCCCAAAGCCGTCATTCGACTTCTGAAACGTTATCAGTGTACTGCAATCTTGCTGCGGTCCAATGGGGTAGCCACTTAGTCTGTCAGGTCAGCCAACCTCAGGAGGCTGACCATTCTGGTTTAGATAATACTGGCAGAAGAGAAGAAAAACGTGAGTAAGCATCCCATAGGAAGTACAGTACACTCTGGGAATGAAAGCACAGGACCAATTATAGGGGAGGAATGGAAGAGGGTGGTGGGTACAGGCGGGAGTCCGCACCTAGAGAAAACATTAGATATTCAGTGATGATCTGAAAAGGGATTGTGTTTGTGTGTGCACACACAACTCAGCACATGTGTGGAGGACTGTTCGACCTTCCACCTTTACATGGGTGCTGGGGGTGGAACTCAGGTCTCTAGGATTGCAGGACAAGTCCTTTACCTACTGAGGTACAGCAACATTTAAGCATCTTACAGACCTATCTTCAGTTTCTGGAAGAACTCTGGAGGGCTGCTGAAATAGCCCAGCAGTTAAGAGCGCTGGTTTCTCTTCTGGAGGACTAGGGTTCAATTCCCAGCACCTACACGGCTGCTAACAACTACTGTACCTCCGTTTCCTTGGCATCCCGCATCCTCTTCTGTGCAGACAGACAGACATGCAGACTAAACATCCATGCAGATAAAATAAATAAATAAATCTTTACTTAACACACTCTCATATATCATCCCAAGTGCCTTGCATAAAATCTATAATAAATAAATCTTAAATAAAATCTGTAATTTCATTGACAGTGTGATTGGATCTTGTCCACAAGAAATTTTAAACCCATGGCTGCTGGCTAAGGATCTCCAAAGTTAAAGCAAGAGAATTCCAGCTCTGCATCACTCAGCCAGCTAAGTACCTCTTGCCAGAAATGCAGTTGGGCGAGGTCAGAATGGGTTTTCCATATAAGAACATTCTAAAAGGTTTTAATGGGATGAATGCTTCTGTTGAATGGTACCAGGCAACATGGGAAATGGCACTTAATGTCCCAAGGGAGACCAAAAACAAAACAAAAAAACAAAAACAAAACAAAAAAACCTTAAAAATCGGTTTTTAAACCATTTTATATAAAACTGAGAGTTTACAAGAGAACTTGATACTTTAACTGTAAAAGGAAGTCTTCAATTTTCTGTCCCTAAAAAGCAAATGACTCCATAGAAAGACACAAAGCTACACAGAGACTAAAGCTTCTGACAAACCGAAACATGTTTCCATCACCTAAAGGGATGTCCTCTTATAACTGAACATTAAATGCTACCATTTCTCCTGAGTGACATTCTAGATTTTATTGCTTGTAGTTCTTGGCAGATCTTCCAGAATTATGGCGGTTACTAATAAAGGGTGGGAATCACAGGAAAAATACGAGAGGAAAAAATCCTGGTTTTGTTGTTGTTGTTGTTGTTGTCTATCATAGTGTAAAGAAAAGCACAATACTGTCAGCCTTCCAATATTTCTGATCTCTCTGCTACTTTAGGGGTAAAACTATTAAGCCAAAAAATTTGTTCTTAAATAACATTTCTGACATGAATATGATAGAAACATTCCATGCATGCTATTAAAAAAAAAAAAAAAAAAAAAAAAAAAAAAAAAAAAAAAAAAAAAAAAAAAAAAACCTGCTGGCATGATTCTCAATACAGATGTGTGTTCTTACAATTCTTCTTTTTCTTTTCACAACTTTGAAAAGTAATGTCTTCCTTAGAACCTGGATTGCCAGCCAGGGGCGGCAATGGAAAATGGAAAATGGAGAAACAAGCCAGGCCCTCTTATTGTCTAGCCATTTCCCTTCAAGCTCCATATGCAACAGAAATGAAAACTTTAAGAGAGGCGGTAAGGGAAGAAATCATACCAGCCTCGTTGTCTTATCAGCAGAATTCCTCAGCCACGACCGGTCCTCATTCAATAACCTATTATTGCATGGCATCAATTTAACTCACACTCTATCTCTGCTTTAAGCAAGAACTGGTTTCAGCAAACTCTCAACTGAGAACCCTGTGAAAACAGGGCTCCCCATCCCTTTGTACAACTTAGTAACACAGTAAGGAAGGTGTTTGCCTTCCGTGAATGAAAACCAATGGCATCCAGAGTCAGGGCCGGTTGACAAGATCTCGGATAATCACACAGAATGGTTGGCTCCACTGGCTGGTAATCCAATATGGTGGCTTTTTTCAAGCGGAAGAATTAAGCCTAGATCTAGGGCAACAGAGAGACACTGCCTTCGGAAACATTGGTATCCTGTTCCTTCCGGCACTGTTACAAGTTGCCACTTGGCCAAGACAAATCAGCGTGGCATTCACTCTTCCCATTCATCCCCCCTCAACCTACCCTGGGCAATGGGGGGACCAAGGTGAGAAGGGCTCAGTGGCCCTACTGTTACAGGATCTGTGCTAAGGATGCTTATAATACTGTCGACCAGGGGACTGCGCACAAATCAGCTGTTAAAGAACCTCAAACAACGAGGAAACAGTTCCTAGCTAAAGGCTTGAGAGTAATTAACCAGGGAGTGGGGGGGTGGGAATCTCCCAGACAGAACAGTAAAAAGACCAGGAGTTCCCAGGACTGGTAGAAAGAGACAGATAAAGGAGCACAAGGGACTTTGGTTTTTAGAGAGGTGAAACTCCCCTAGATAACGCTACAATGATGGGCACGTGTCATTCATTACACAATTGCCCAAACCCACAAGAATAAACACCCAGAGGGATTGGGTCGCTAATGTAAGCTAGGCAAGGATTCCCTCCTGAGAATAGAGGGATAGAGCAAACTGGTCCTGTGCAGAGAATGATGAATGAGTATGGGGAGGCCATGCTTACGGGGAACAGAAGGCAGGTGGAAGGACCAGACTTTCAGTTCTTCAGTGTTGCAGAACCTTTAAAACTGCTTTAAAAATGAAGGGGGGAGGGTTGCTTGCTTGCTTGCTTGTTTTAAAGCTCAAACAACTTAGTCCTCAAATTCTCTCATTCATCCATAACTGTTTACAAAAGGGAAAAAGAAAAAAAGAAAACTATTGGGAAGCACACCCTAGGAGGCTCTTGGGTTTTCTTTTCTTGCTTTCCCTTCCCTCACTTAAAAACCACCTTTGGAAAGCCCCATTTACTAAGAGTCTACAGAGCTCAAAATTGCCAGGAAATGTCAGAGGAAACTCCCTTCGGAGAAGTGAGTTCTCTCTCTCTCTCTCTCTCTCTCTCTCTCTCTCTCTCTCTCTCTGGAGCTGGTCAAGTCTGCACTCTCAAGAGACAGGCATGCGTTACAGACCACTCAACCATCACTCACCCAGATTACAGAACATTCTTCAGATTTCTTGGGAAAAGCCAGCCCTAACTCTGACTTGCTGGATACACAAGGACTTTAAACAAAAGAATATGACCACCGACACAGACTCGGGCTCCTCCCTCTGATCAACGTGTGTCTAATGCCTGTGAGAACAGAGGCTCAGACAGGTCTAATGTCACAATCATACCAGCCTCAGTGCAATCACCTGAGGTTGCCTTCTGCACACGTGGCTGGCTTGTATAGAATAATAAGGGGGAGTTGGGAATGTTTAAATCTGGCAGTCTGAGTCTCTCTATTAGAAGAGAATGATGCTCAAGGCAGTATTTTGCCTGGCTGATCGCCCTTCATTTACCTTGAAAGGCTTTCCTGGAAAGTCTACAAGACTACAGAAAACATTCGTGCACTCGAGAAACAAAAGTCTCCCAAACAACGTAAGACAAACCATCAGAGACTCCCAAACACCCTCTCCCACCTACCTGGGAAAGCGTGTGGATTTGGCGACCCTCTCTTAAGGCACTTAGGACAGAGGATGTGCACAGTGTAGTGCAGTCCAGGCCATTCCTGAAGTAGGACATTCAGTTCCTCTACCAAAGGGGTGATGGCTTGCCATGCGGTCCATATATTTGGTAATGATGCATGGCTGGCAATGGACAGGGTGTCTGGCTGCAGGACCCCCTTGGCAGGTCTGTAACTCACCACCACGGGAACTTTCCCTCTATATGCAAAGATCTGAAATTTCCCATCCGACCTGTGCACCACGTGGCTGTTGATCTGGACACTGTAACGCGCAAACAATCCAGGTGGAAAGGTAAAGGGAAAACTATATTCGATCTGCAACTGTTCGGCCACAAAAGACTGCCCGGCTAGGTTGGTGCCATTGATCCAGGCCTCTGCGTGGGGTACCTCATTCTGCACGTAACATGGGAACTTGTACCAGGCTGTGGAGCCATTCAAAGGCTTGCCTTTGGCTTTATTGAGGCAGTAACAGAGTCCCATCTTCTCCAACAGCTCCAGCAGGAGCTGCAAATCCTGCTGGGCTTGGACATGGGGCTTCAGCAGCAACCGAATGATGTGAGCTGGCAGAAGCCCATGCAGCAGAAAGCCTTCCACATAGTGATGAAGCTGGGTGGCCCGGAGTGGGTCCTGACCCGGGGAGGGCACTGCTATCGTGGGGAAAATTTCCCCCTCCCCCTCCCCCTCCCCATTGGTCCCTAGAAGCAGTTTATGCAGCAGCAAAGAAGCGTCTCTCTGGAAAAAGACATTGAGGATGTCAATGAGGCGGGTGAGGTTGTGGAAGACATGCTCCTTGAGGGCCGGGCTATCCTCAAAATAGAGCAGTTTGCCGCTCTCATGCAGGTAGGAAAGGGCACTCTGGAGCCGGTCCTCAGTCAGACCTGCCTGCAGGCCCAAGCGGGCAGAGTCCCACCAGCTTAGCCACAGTCGTTGTGCCTGAGGTGGCTGGAAGTGCAGTTCCTCCAGGACCTGCCAGGATCGAGGCAGGACTCTGTGTAAGTTGGGAAAGATTTCTCGGTGCTCAGCTACAGAGAGCAGCTTGTCTCGAAGGCGTTGCAATTGGAGGGGGTCCCTGCAGCTAACAGGCAACACGGGCGAGAGAATCTGCAGCCGGTGGTTAAGCAGGTATTGAAAATGGGCCTTGCGCCTCCGAAGGTTCTTGTCTGAAACACCATAGTAGGCTGCATGGGGGCTGGCAGAGCGCAGCTCGAAGTCCCGAGCCAGGGCCTCATCAACCACCTTAGCTAGATGGCTTAGGCCCTCTGCATCGTGCTTCTCCTGCAGGGCAATCTGTCGGTGAATGTCCAGACACTTCTCCTCAAGCTCCCGCTCCCCACACAGGTCCGCATGTGTGCCCACAATACACACGACAGCATGAGGCACGCGGGCCCCCACCCGATGCAAGAAGGAGCCCACCGTAGTAGGAAAGCAGCGAGGTTCATAGGTGGCCAAGTTGACCACGAGCACATACAGGGCTCCTGGGGAGAGGAAGAAGGGCTGTATCACCTCATAGCTTTCGTCGCCGGCTAAGTCATACACGATGAACCGCAAGCCCCGGGAAGCATCTGCAGTCCAGCTGGTCACCTCGATGCCCTTACTCCCAAGGGGAGGGAATGGTAGGTAGTTCTTCTCCTTGTCCCCTCCTCCTTGCCCTCCCTCCACTTTGTCCTCAGTGAGACAGTGTCGAAGCAGGGTCTTTCCTGCAGCCTTGTGGCCCATCAGAAGCAACTTGAGACGGGGCTGCACCGCGGGCTGAGAGTGAGCCAATTCCTTCTGGTAGGCTGCGATGTAAGGGATCCCCTTCATGCAGACTTCGTAAGGGGGCTGAATCAGTGGGTTGTCCTTGATTTTCCACAAGCCTACCCGGGAGAGCTGGCCAAAGTTGTCAGGCAGAACAGCGATCTGGTTGCCCTGAAGCACCAGCTCCTCCAGGCCAGTCAGCTCCACAATGGAGTCTGGCAGGTATCGGATGCGGTTATTATCCAGCCACAAGGTGAGAAGCCGGCCCAGCCCGGCGATAAGAGAGGGCACTGAGGTGAGCTGATTGCGACTAAGGTAGAGCTCCTCCAGACCAGCCAGGGGCAGCAGCGCAGCAGGGAACTCCTCGAAGAGGTTGGAAGAGAGGTTGAGCATTTTGAGCCTTTGCAGACGGCTGAACTCGTCGGGCAGAGCCTGTAGCCCGTTGTTGTCTAACATGAGGCTCTCCAAACTAGCCAGCTCACAGAAGCCGCTGGGCAGAGTGCCAAGCTCGGCCCCGCTAAGCCAGAGAATCTTGAGGGCACGCAGGGCACTGATATCCTCAGGTAGGCCTCGCAGCCGGTTGCTGGATACGTCCAGCTCTTCCAGGGCAGCCAGCTGCAGTAGCTGCTGGGGAAAGGCGGTGAGCTGGTTGTGGTCCACGTCAAGGGTACGCAGGTGGTTGAGGCCAGAGAAGGAATCTGGCAGATGCGCTAGCCGGTTGAAGCTGACATCCAGCTCCTCCAAGTGGGCGAGGGCACCCAGCTGGGCAGGCAGGGCTGGCAGCTGGTTGTGGCTCAGGTTGAGTTTGCGCAGCTCCCTTAGGGCGCTCACCACCTCGGCTCCTAGGATGGTCAGCCGGTTGTGGCTTACGTCCAGTTCGGTAAGGTGGTGGCCTAGCTCCGCCACCGCAGGGGGCAGCCGGGCAAAGCGGTTCCTGCGCAAAACCAAGACGCGAAGGCTGCCCAGAGCTGACCCCAGACCTTCAGGCACATCCTCGAGGCCGTTGTTCCCCAGGTTCAGCACCTCAATGTCCCCGATGTTGGCCGGCAGCACCAGCTGGGGGGCGTCGGGGGACTCCAGTGGGTCGCCTCCGGCCCCCGGGCAGCTGAGCGTGAGCTGGCGCAGGTTGCTCCGCAGCTTCCTGGCGCGCAGGGCGGCGTCCCGCCACAGCCTCACCGTCTTCAGGTTGCCACTGTCCTTGCCAGCCATGGCGGGGCCCCGCGCCGACAACCGTCACGCCGGTACCGGAGCCCGCAGCTGCATGCCGCGCTGGACTCCGGCCGGCACCCAGCTCCCGGGCCCTCTAGCTCCCGCTGCTCCCGGGCCACCACCCCTGCGCGGCCAGCGGCCGTAGGTCCTAGCGCAGCCAGTGGCCGGGAGTCCGCAGCTGGGGGGCGGCAGCGACGCAGGCAGCTTTGGGGGGCTCCGGGCAAGCGGCTCGGAGCTGGGCTGCGGCCGCGCAACGCGGCTCGCATTCTCCGTGCTCCCGGGCCATAGGCGCGCCGGGCAGCAGGGCCGCCGCCCGCCGCGCCGCGGAGGATGCCTGCTCCTCCTCCAGCTCCGCCCGCCTCGCCCAGCCTCGGTAGCCGACTCCGGCCCCGCTACCCTCGCAGCGGCGGCCCGGAGGCCGGCGGCGTCGCCTCCCGGAGCTGCAGGAGGAGGGCGGCGCTCGGCTCCGCGGCGGGCATGCTGCGGGCGCAGGGCCGGGGCGCCGGAGGTGGCGGCGTCTCCTTGTCTCCGTTTCCCCGCGGCTCGGGCGGGAGCGCGAGCGCCGCGTCCCCGGCGCTGGGAGAGCGCGATCGGGAAGCTACAGCGCCGCCCGGTGGAGCGGCGCCCACGTGACCGGCGGAGGCGCCGCTTGTTCCCGGCACCGCCCCGGGGGCGGGAGTTGCGAACGAGCGCAGGCTTCGGGGGTTTGGGGGCTCCAGCCGCAGTGGGGCGGGCGACGTGGACCTCGTCCTGTACCGGGCGCACCAGATGCGGTCCTCCAGGCTGGCGTAGGACTCCGGGGGTCTCCGGATTAGGTTCCCTGCATCAGGCTCTTTGTTGACCCTGGTCTCTAAGGATTTCTTACTCATCCCTAAGCAAAGGATGTAGCTGGCTTCCTTGCTCATCCTTTCCAAGCTCCCTACATCCACACCACTGTGGAGCCAGCAGAATTTAGGAATCCGGGTGTCAACGGAGCTTAGAACATTAGAGGGTGGTTAAATAAGAGGCAGATGAAGGGAAGCAGACAACCTTTTAATCCATTTGATAAGTAGTTACTGGGGACTATTTGTACTGGATCAACCGAAGCCTAGTTTTCAGCTCCCCTGTTTTAAGCCAGCACCCCTCTGACCTGCTGTGGGTGGTTGGGGGTTGGAGGCGATACAAGATGTTTTATCCCGGCTATCCTTTAGCGTCACGGCCACCTGAAACATACTACATCTTGAATCCGACATTCCTTGTACTCTGTAGACTCAAAGAAATGACGAAATGACGGGAGTATCAGACAGATTTTAGCTGTACAGGGTTCAGTATGGGTTTGTGTCCACTGAGAGGAAGTTGGTTTGAGATCATACCTATATTTAAGTAATCTCTCAATTTATCAAAGCCTTGAAACCTGTCAGGACTCTAGAGATCACCTCTACCACAGTTTTGCAGTTGCTTAATCACCTTATCTGAGGAACACTGACAGGCACTGACTGGTTGACAAGGACAGTCACTTTCATTGAGGGCGTGGCCACTGATAGCCTGCCAAAGCTCCAGCAGTTGGCCCCACACCATGCAAATAAGGGCAACACAAATTAGATTCAATTTGCTGGCAAGCAAGCAAAAAAAGGAGTGAGAGGGGAGAGGAGGAAAACAGAGTTAGGAAGGAAATGGGGAGGGGGTTAGACAGAGTTGAAGGGTGAACGTGGACCTCAAATGTCTATATATGTGGAGTAAAACTAGGGTATATTGAGCAATTAACCAATTCAATTCAAATCCCTGAGGCTGAAAACTATTTGATTACCCTTTTTAAATCCCTTGTATTTTTTTTTTTTGAGAATTTCATGTAGGTATCCATGTTCAGTGTATTTGTCTCTTCAAAGAGAGAAACTGACAAAAAAAAAAAAAAAAAAAAAAAAAAAAAATCCACCCCAGTGATGGTTACCAAGCCCTGGGCAAGCATCCTGTGGTAAAAAATGTGCCCAGGGTTAGTCTTGGACACCTCAGATAAAACCTGTAATTTATATCTGTATTCACTCTGAAGGACTTCCTGAGGAATTAAACACTCAAGGATTTCAGTATTCTCTTAAAGGTGGTGTGTGTGTGTGTGTGTGTGTGTGTGTGTGTGTGTGTGTGATATATTCTGAGTTACAAAGACTAATTTTTTTTCCACAGAGGTAGGAAGAGGCCCAAAGATACTAAGCAATTTATAGTTTGCCAGTAAACAGAGGGACTTTGCTGTGTCCACAGGTGGGATGGCACGATTGAGCACATCTTTCCCCTCAGCATTCATGAGTGTGAGCTCTGATTCTGCTTTTAATACGTGGAATAATCTGAAGCTCAGCCTAAGGAGGAGACACGGGCAAGGGCTCTGCTCCCTCTGCATCTTAAATAGCTCTGCTTCAGTCCTAAAGTGGTTTAGATGCGTCTAAAGAGCCCTTGATGAACTATTGCCCTCTGGAGCCATTGGAAAATCACTACCCTTCCACTGTAAATGTCTTCGGAAAACTCTCCTCCATTTGTTATTAGATAATCGATCATTTTGTTTATCTGCTTAAGAGAGCTGAGTGGGGTCTGAGGCCTGTCAGCTTTTAGGCGTGCCCCTTATCAACCCTGCTTTAAGGGAGGTGAGTGAGTTTGCTTGCAAGGAAGTATCCTCTACTTGCAAAGTCCTGCAAGATCCCTATGGCTAGAGTGATTTTTTTTTTTTTAATGCAGTTCTAGAGTTTGAACCCAGGGTCTCCAGCATGTGAGGCAAGGTGACTTCTGGGAGCAAAGTTCATCCTGAGGAAGCTTGGGAGAAGCCTGTTCAAGAACCCCTGAAGCTACATGTGATCATTCAGGCCTGTTGCTGCAGCACCTGGGAGACTGAAGCAAGAGGCTAACGTAAAATTAACTTCCTCAAGCAAAGAAGAACATGAAGTTCTTTGAAAGCCAGGCTACTAAAAACTAAAATGTTAAATCAAGAGAAAGAATAGTTTAAGTAATGGAAGAAAGGAAGGGAGGGAGGGAAGGAATGAGAAAAGGAAGGAAGAAAAGGAATGGAAAAGAAGGAAGGGAAGGGGAAAAGGAAGTAAGGGAGGGAAAGAGGAAGGGAGGGAGGAAGAAAATAGAAAAGGGAAGGGATGGGGAAAAGACAGGAAGGAAGGGAATGGAAAAAGGAGGGGGAAGGAAAGGAAAGAAGGGAGGGGAAGGAAGAAGATACTGAAAAAAGGAAGGAAGGAAGGAAGGAAGGAAGGAAGGAAGGAAGGAAGGAAGGAAGGGTGTTTTAAATAACTTCTGCCGTGGACACCCATTCTGGCCTTCTGATCCCATGCTCCATTCCCAGTGGTTAATTTTCTGTTATGCCTAATGGGCACGCCCTCCACCTTCTAGAACACTCTATGTATGACCTTAAATTTCAGGTGTTAGCAACCTCCAACCTGGATGGAGAGTGCTGTAGATTGGGTCTGGGATTTCTCCAATGGCCCCCACATTAAAGGCTTAGTCCCTAACGTGTCACTATTGGTAGGTAGCCAAAACATTGTGAAACAAGCCCTAACCAGAGGAAGCTGGGTCACTGGGGTTGTGCTCTCACAGAACCTAGTGAAGCATCATACCTTGCACTTCCTCTTTAACATACCAGGTTGCACGAAACAAGCACCCTTTCACCCAACTGTACCCCTCTCTGATGTCCTGCTTTGACAGAAATCACAGAATCCCAACATGCTAATTGATCCTGGAGTGAACCAAAATTGATTAACACAAATAGGATGAAGCAGTGCCTTGTGCTCATTCAAAAGGAATCAATCATTGGTTGTAATAATAATTTATATAATATAATAATCCTATATTATATTATAGGGTTGTACGTGGGGCATCACTAGCTGTATGCCCACAAGGCTTCTCACTGGTGAATGAAACCAAGGTTAGGACAAGCAGAACCCACATCTGTGTGTGTGTATGTGTATGCATGTATAGGGATATATCTGTGTATATATGTGTGTGTGTGTATATATATATGGATATATCTGTTATATATGGATGTATATGTCATATATACAAATATATAAAGTAGCACATTTATATATTTAGACATGTAGAATATGGGCCTCTGTAGTTATTCCCACATCCTGCAAATGGCAAGCTTCTCCTAACTCCCTTTTCCTAACACAATGGGCTCAGTTTGGCAAGCACAGATTCTGCTGGTCAGAAGTTCTCTTGCCTTGGCTCTTTATCCAACATCGTGGATCCAAAACACAGACTTTCTCAAACCTTCCAAGTGTAGGCCTTTTAGTTAACTCCTCTTTCTTCCTCTGACACTGTGGCCCCTGAGCAGCTGCTCTGTGAGTATAATAGCATCCCATGCATGGAGCCTTGGCCTAGAGTTTGGGGCACACAGTCTTTTTGAGGATGGAAGGAGTGAGGCTGTAGACATGTGCCCAAGCTGATAGGAGTCCCTAAGCATCCCAGATAAAGATCTTCCATTTACTTATCTGTCAATACCAGGCTGAATGGAGAAGCCGTGTGCTCTTATCCCTAGCTAAGACTGCCCACAAACTCCAGCTGAACGTTCCTGCCCCTACACATCTTTCCTGTGTTCCATCTTCAGCATCCTTAACTCTCCTCCATCTGGACAGATCTTTGACTCACACCCAGGCTGAAGTTTCATTGCCATCCATGTGGCCTTGTCCCTCTCCATGATCTCCACCCCCACATGTCATCAGCCTTACTCTCTCAGAGGGCACTTCACATTTCCTCTCCTGTGAGTATGCACTGAGATGGAGAACTTCCTTTGGATGGTGGCTGCTTCCTTGGCCTCTAAGGTGTCCGGTGTCATGTTAGTTTTGTTTTTTCCAAAAAGAACCAAGTAAGGACTAATTATTTCCTCCCAGGAATCAAGTTTGCAATTGGAGTAAGTGCTACCAAATGGCTGAAACACAGGGAAGACTGACGAGGATTCCTTGTGCCGAAGATGATAAGCATACCCCAGACATCCCAAAGATCCTCCATTTATGTATCTGTCAAACCAGGCAATACAGACAGTTTCTTAGGTCATAACTTAAGTCACCTGACTTCTTAATTTACAATTTTCTACCTGCATTAAAGAGGCATGATTCTAAAAATCAGTTAAACATGCTCTGCCTTGAAATTTTAATTTTGTCAGTAGCATTTTGGCCTTTTCGTTGAAGTTGTCCCTAATGTGCCAGTTTGTACAAAACTGAGGAGTTCCCCAGAATGACAGGCATTCTGTGCTCAAAACCAGAGAGGTCTGGGAACTGAGTACAGCTACTTCCCCTACTGGGTCTTTTTTTTAAAGGGGCTGTTTTATTTTGCTCTTCTTTTATGCTTTAGTAGTTCCAGAAAACACTGTGTCCCAGAGAAGCCGTTCCTTCCCTTGGTCCAACTGCTTTAGACTCTCAAAATAGTTCTGATTTCATTCACTCCGCCGCTCTGGAGTTCAGAAGTGAAGACACTCATGGCTGGAAGTTTTAACTAACTCTGGAGTATGGAAAAAACCTGTCTGGTCCTGACAGAAACTTTTCTAATCAAGCAACCCTGCAGAGCTAATGACAATCAGGGCCAGGTGATCATTTTAGGAGAAGGTGAACTTGAACTCCCTCAGTGTCTGGGATGGTTGATTACTGTGTCTACTTGGAACAAGCTCAGAACCTTTAAGAGTGACGGTCCTTCGCTTCTTTCTTTCCCTCTTTCTGTTTTTCCTCAAATGGCCTCCATTTCTGTAGAGCCCAAATTTAAAAAAAAAAAAAAAAAAAAAAAAAAAAAAAAAAAAAAAAAAAAAAGGCAGGCTATTCAAAATCTTGGAGGTGAGCTCATCTGTGCTACTTCTAGCTGAATGGGAAGGAGAAGTATTGCAAAGTGTTGGCAAGGTCTAAAATTACGAGAGAGGAGAAGCCTGGGGATCCGCCCTGACATCCATGATGAAGGCAGAAGTGTTCAACGTGCAGCTCCTTGAGAAGAAACTTTCACTATTGCCCTCATCGATAGCCAGAAATGCAGGCAACGTGGTAGAGTCGTCTTATCCAGACCACCGAGACTGAGTCCCAATGGCTACAGTGTCTGAGAGTCACTGGCAGTCACAGTAGCTGACATGTATAAAGAATTCCCATGTCTGCAAGGCATGGTACTGTACCTCTTTATCTAATACTCAGAAGTTCTCTGAGTGGGAGGCTCTAATGTCACCCCAGAATTGAAAGCCAAGTGACAAGTAGTAGTAAGATCCAAAGTCAAAGCATGGCAGAGGGCTACACTCAGGCAGCTGGTCCCTGGGCTTAGATGTACGGCAGGTAATGTGACCACTCTTGGGTCTCTGAGTGTCTTAAGCTAAAGAGTCGTAACACCAGGTGCAGAGGAGAGCTGGCATTGGCTCCAGGGGACATTGTACTGAGCTCTTATAGATATATTCAAAGAATGTCACACTGGGCAGGCACAAACCTCTTAAACCAACAGTCTCCCCAAACCATGGCTCAGAGTTTGACCTCTGGCCCTGTTACCACAAGAAAGGACCACAAGCTCAATCTGAGCTATTATTTCATTTGCTTTACACAGATGGGATTTAATGTTAGTGTCTATGCAACGTGTACCTCAATTAAAAGGCAGTTCATAATCTATATTTTGATAAGGATTTTTTTTCGAGACTCATTTGTCAAGCTGAGATTAAGGGTGAAGATCAGGCATCATTTGTGTTTTTTTTTTTTTTTTTTTTTAATCTCACCCATTCTTTCCCCTAAATTTAATAAATCTGCCTCGGATGTGCCATCTGGCTTGAATGCAAGCCAGTTCCTATCAGCGCTGGGGAAGAAGCCTGAGATTGGTCACCTGGCTCCAAACGGGAAGAATAAACAAGGCTTTCAAGATGCCAGTTCCTCCAGAGGGCAAGGGCAAATTGCAACAATATGTTTGTTGTTTGTCCTTTCCCCAGGTCTACTGAAAACAAATTTATCTTGGAACGGACAGCATTCGGTTGAACAATGGCTTTCTCTCTGCTTCCTGGTCAAATGGGAACACATAGCCTCCCTTGGAAGTGGATAAACAGCAATGTACTTTCAGAATCTGTTGACAGTACTTTCAGCTGAAGACGTTCATCACGGGCCATTTGATTTCCCCAGAGGCCTGAGGATTTATCACATTGTCACCTGAAATCTCAGAACTTTCTCTGGGGCTGTGTAAGTGTGTCCACCCACCCTCCCACCACCACATTTCCTGTCTCCCCACCGGTTCCAGTCCCGATCCTGCAGCAGCCAGTGTCTTTCTGAGAAAAAATAAAAAGGCAAATTGGCCCAGAGGGGAAAAAAAAAAATGAACGGAAAAGACCCGTGAAATAGTTGTGGCGAGTGAGGTGGACTTTGAAACCAAGTGTATGAGGGAAGAAGGGAGGAAATGATACAAGAGAAACACCAAGCCTGAGCCTGCTTCGTGCCAGGGGGCTTTCCACCGCAGGCTTTGGAAAAGGTACCTGTGCGCACGGCACAACAAGGCCCCACTCTCCACAGCCTCCCAGTCTCTACCAGTCAGTGAGTGCTGCCTAGCTTCAGTTCCCACTTCACTTCCTCCCTCCAAGGGTGGTGTGTGTGACCTGACGCAGGGACCCTTCACTTCTGTCAGAGAGTTAATGGCCTGTCTAAAATTGAATAAGGTTTGCTGACAGTGAGCCAGAGGGGTGCTTTAAGATTTTACTCCTATAGGTACAGTTTTTAAACTGTACTATGTCCCACTTTAAAAAAAAAATAGCGTACCTCTCTTGTTAGGGTTTCTATTGCTGTGAAGAGAAACCCTGACCACAGCTACTCTTCTAAAAGAAACCATTTGATTGGGGCTTTGGCTTTAGAGTTTCAGAGGTTTAGTCCGTTATCATCATGGTGGGAAGCATGGCAGCATGCAGGCAGACATGGTGCTGAGAGTCCTACATCTTGATCTACAGGTAGCAGAAGAGAACTGTCATTGGATATAGCTTGAGCAGAGGAGAACACAAAGCCCGCCTCCACAGTGACGCACTTCCTCCAACCAGGCAACACCTCCTAATAGTGCCACTCCCTATGGGCCAAGCATTCAAATACATGAATCTATGAAGGCCATACCTATTCAAACCACCACACTAACTTATAAATGGGTCACACGGGATAGAAATCCCTCCCTTTTGAATGTTGTTATTCTAATTTTTAAGACTTATTTTAATTGTGTGTGTGTTCACGTGTGCACGTGTGTGTGTGTGTGTGTGTGTGTGTGTGTGTGTGTGTGTGTGTGTGTAAGTGTTCAACACACAAGCCTCTGGGGAATATTTTTTCATTCAAACCACCACAGTTTTGAAGCATAGCAACAGAAATAACAAATCCTACCAAAGAACTGAAATTTTCATTATTATCGGTAGAGCCAGTTCACTTCCAGCCATCGCTGTTCTCAGACTGTAGTAAGTGCCCTCTGCAATCAGTTTGCAAGGATTGAAGGTTATTTTGGCTCAGAGTTTTAAAAGTTTTAAGTCTGTGACCAGGAGCCCTGTTGCTTTGGCCTCGTGGTGACACATTGTGGCGGAAGCACAGGAAACAATAAGCTGCTTTACCTCACACTGTGACAAAAGAGAACACAAAAGAGAACGCAAGTGCATAGGTCCCACTATCCCCTTCAGTGGTCTGTGTCCAACATTCCCACTAGCCTCTGTCTTCCAAGGTTCAACGCTCTTCCAAAAGCCATAAGCTGAGAACTGAGCCTTTTACACATGGAACATTCTAGATCTAAACCATAGCAGAATATATCAAGTACAAGCCAAGGAAATGCAGGCAGCCGTTTTGGTATTCTTGATACTATTCTGGTAGGAATTTACCAAACCCAATTCCCTGTTTACTTTCCACTCAATCCTGTGATGTGGAGAGATCACGGGCACAATGCCTTGTGTAAGGACAAGGGACAACAGTATCATAAGATAAGCACCACCAGCCAGGCAGAGGTGGCACATGCCTCTAATCCCAGCACTTGGGAGGCAGAGACAGGTGGATTTCTGAGGCCAGCCTGGTCTACAGAGTGAGTTCCAGGACAGCCAGGGCTATACAGAGAAACCCTGTCTTGAACCACCCCTCTGCCCCCCAAAAGATAAGCACCACAGTTGCTCATACTTCTATTATTTTCTTTAATCCAACAAGTGTGTATATAACATCATGTATAAGAGGACTTCATGATGATAACTTGAGACGTATCTCTGATAGTACATTTGTCTCCTGTTGATCAAGGCAGTCTCCAAATGCTGGGGCCTTATGGTAGGTTAAAAAACATGGTGGTGGTGTACACCTTTAATCCCAGATCTCAGGAGGTAAAGGCAGGCAGATCTCTGAATTCCAAGATAATCAGAGATACACAGAAAAAAAAAAAAATCCTGTCTCACTCCCCTCATTTCAACCCCCCATACAAAGGTGATTTCAAAATTCTCTGAGAAGACTGGAATTTTAGACAGTGACTAGTAGATACCTCTGTTTGGTTACATTGTTGGAACTTCAGGCACTAAAGCGCAATTTGACACAGCCTTTCCCTTCTTATTGGTTCTTGAATGATATTACATCATATAATTTACATTTTTAAACTTCACTGAGAATATTAAGTTTATGTGATGGTGGGGATTTGAGCTTTGTCCTAACATGAAATATGAGTTTATTTGTACTTTTTATGACTTCGGTAAACATGTGGATGTAAAAGTGGGATAAAGAAAATCAGATTTTCTGTGCATCTAGACAGTGTATTTGAAAGTACCAGCAGCTGTCCCCACCCTACAAGAATGACTTCAGAGCAGAGGAAAGTCACTCTAACAAGAAAGAAAATCAGGGGCTGGCCATGGCGGCACATGCCCATAATCTCAGCACACTGCGAACAGGGACATGGCAATCACTCCAAGTTCCAGGTCACTGAGGGCTCAAACAGGAACAGGAAAGAAAGACAGCTGGGAGGATGGGGAAAGAAACAGACAAAAATAACATACAAAGAAATCATATTTCTTGGGTTTTCAAAGGTTTTGTTTCTTGATTGGGAGTCTTATATCCTAACTACATCCTATATCCTAAAATATTGCAATAAACTGGGCCACAGAGATGGCTCAGATGGTAGAGGTACCTTCTGTTGGGCTGGATAATGGGGGTTCAATACCAGAGACCCACACAGTTGAAAGAGAAAATAGATTCCCACAAGTTGTCTTTTGACCTATACAATCTCATTATAGTGCCACTACCACTACCCATCACACACACACATATACATACACACACACATGCATGTTAATATACACAAACAAAAGCAATAAAAATTACAATAAACTCCTCATTTTTGCTAGACTACTTTTAAATTGGGTTCTGCTCTCTGAGGCTAAAAGCATCTTAGCCTAGCAAATTTTATCTGAAGGGGCGTTCAAGTTGCAGCCCATCAAATCAAATGGTTCTGCCAAAGCAGACTCAGTGAGAAATGGGCCCTCTTCCAACCAAGCACAGCATGCTAGAGTGTGGTCAGTTCTTACAGTCTTGGAACCAAGTGAAGTTAGGAACAAAGAAAGACTCCAGGCCAAGGATGGCTCACCGGAAGTAGTCAGAAGAAAGCAGACCGAGAATGTGTCTGTGTTCTTAAGAAGGTTGTCTGGTCACAAGCAGCAGTGTTATTCCAGGTTATTCCAGTTCAATCTAGCCTCAGGCAGAGGAACGCTGTTCATAGTACACCAGATCTGGCACTGTGATCCTTAAAACCTTAAAGTAAGAGCAACTGTAGAAAATGGTAAAATGCTGGCAGTTGAAATGGGAGTATTTGAGAGAAACCAGAGCCCTTCAAGAGCCCGAGGCCTGCCCATGGCTACTCCATTCCATTCATTCCTCAAGCCTGCTTGAGCTCTAGGCTCTTGTAATGTATGGCAGCTTGTGATACACAAGAGGAAAATTCACACTCAAAATAGATGAGGAATTTATACTCAAAGTATATAAAGAATGATTATGACCAAGTTTCAGAAGATAAATACTATAGTAGAAAAACAGGCAGTTCATTAGAAGGAAAGCAAATAGGTAATAAATATGAGGGGGGAAAGAGTTTAAAGCATCATATTTTGACTACTCACTTCCTTTCATAATCTTAAAATGGGCAGCTTTAGTTTACTTTTTAGTTTCTTTGTAACATTAACTCTGACAGGGATTATAAAACATGGAGGCGGGGGTTGGTTTTTTTTTTTGTTTTGTTTTTTTAAACACAGTGTGATGTACAACTCTCTGGAGTTTGTGTAAACTCAGCATTTGGTTGGTGTTTTGAGCTGTCTCTTGACTGTTCAACGGTCATTTATCGCCCATGGATTAATCAAAGTGATGTCTCTCGGGTGAATGTCCTGAGACTTACACTTGAACTTGCTGTATAGCTGAGGGTTACCTTTAGCGCTAGATGTCAGATGGTCTAAAGGAAAGACGTTTACTTAGCTGACAGTTCTGAGGGTCTAAGGGCACATGGCACTGAAATTGGCTTGGCTCTGCTGAGGACCCCACGCTGGCTGGAATCACAGTGGCGGGAGAGCTTGCACTATGGTCACATCTGTCAGACAGGAAGTCAGGGCAGCCAGGCAGTGGCCAACTTTGGTCTTTCCTGTGTTGTTTCTTTTCTTTCTTTCTTTCTTTCTTTCTTTCTTTTTTTTTTTTTTTTTTTTTTTTTTTTTTTTTTTTTTTTTTTTTTTCTCTTTTTGTGGTACTAGAGGCTGAACTCAGGGTTTCTCACACACATACATAGTTGTCAAGGTTCTGTCACTATTCCTCTGTGCATGTGTGTGTGTGTGAGTGTGAGTGAGTGTGTGTGTGAGAGAGTGTGTGAGAGTATATATGTGTATGAGTGTGTGTGAGAGTGTGTGAGAGTGTATATGTGTATGAGTGTGTGTGTGTGTGTGTGTGTGTGTGTTTGTATCAATATGTCCATATATTCTGTCACATCCTGTGACAGAACTGGGGATGTAGTTAAGCTAGTAGAATGCTTGCCTGACATGCACAAAGCTCTAGGATTGGTTCCTGACACTGCATACATAAACCATGGTGGTAATGCATGTCTGTTATTCCAGTACATGGGATGTAAGAGCAGGAACATCAGGAGTTCAAGCCCAAGCCCAAGGCCATCCTCTGCTACTGCACGTTCAAGGCCAGTTTAATCTATTAAAGATCTGTCTTAGAGAGAGAGAAAGAAAGAGGTCTCTAAGTTGTCCAGGATGCTTTGAACTTACTCTGTTATCCAGGCAGGCCTTGAACTTGCCCCCCCTCCTGCCCCACCCTCCTATGGAGCTGGGAATGTAGGTTGTCACATGGGCCCAGCAGACCTGTTCTTTCATAAGAGCCTCTTGAGAGAACTAATTCAGCATCCAAGAAGAACTACCTTAATTTTTCAAAGAGCAGAACTTTAGGATGGCATAAAGACCTCCAACTAGGGCTGGATGGATGACTCAGTGGTTAAAGTATTGGCTGCTCTTTCAGAGGACCTAGGTTTGAGGACCTGAATTCAAGTCCCAGTACTCACATGGTGGCTTACAACCACTTGTAACTAGTTCCAGGGGATCTGACACTCTCTTCTGGCACCAGCAGGCACTGTACACATGTGATACACAGGAAAAAAATATATAGATATAGATATAGATATAGATATAGATATAGATGATAGATGTAGATGTAGATGTAGATGTAGATATAGATATAGATAATATAGATATAGATATAGATGATGACAGTGAAGACCTCCTCGTAGAGCAATCCATCAAACCTTAATTGACTACAATGAAACTCAAGTTCATCACAGGATGTTCCTCATCACAGGAACCCATGGGGGAGTATATACAAACCCTAGCAGAAACCATAGTTAGTCCACCAAATTGGCATCAATTTTCAAACACCCAATGTTCATAAGAAGATAAAAAGGGGCACATTCATATATTGTACATGGGAGTATAAGTTAGTACAGTCTTGTAGAGAACAATTAGTAATATATGGCAAAACACCTAGAAAGAATGCCAGAAGCAGAGCCATAACCAGGGACCCACGTGAAACATTCAGTGAAGAAAACTGAAGACACCCAGGATTTCTGACAGC